>NC_051393.1:440966-458782 GCF_015228065.2 Penaeus monodon
ATACAAAAACTAGATTTATTGAAAATGAGACTACAGTTCGAAATCCAGCTGGGATTCCATCTGAAGATGGAATCCAGGTGGATTTCGAAACTGTAGTCTCACTTTCAATAAATAAAGTTTTTGTATTGTGGGTTTTTCTTCCAATGTAGGAATATGTATAGCCCAGTCTAACGAAATATATTGAAATGAAATGTAAGTAAACAAAAAACAAAACAAAAAAAGATGCTGGAAATAAACAATCAATTCATAACTATATTGAGTAAAATATAACACAGACACATTTATACTAATGCTGTATCACTAGACAGATGATTATATCTAATCCAGTATAGTATAAATATACTATTCAGTGTGCATGTGGCTGTCGATGTGAATATATTTACACATATGGGAGTTCACATTCTTACCTGGTGATTCGCTGGGAGGCACTGGTGGTTGCGTTCAGTTACATCTGGAAGGGGGAAATATGATTTCATAAAAATGACAAAAATCTATGAGACTGACTCTTTAACAGCCAGTATATAAGAACAAGAATATGATTTTCGGATATAAAGGTCTTCACTTTCTTCATATAGATACATATGTAAGTATTAATTTATCTATCTACTTATATACACATTGAAAACAAAATTTCACTTACGGGGCATAGTCGGGCAGGATATAATTGACAGCACATTCAGATTCTCGTCTACCTCGGAGGCGCACCATCTGCCGCTCACTGTCCCCCTGTTTATCACTCCTCCTTCTCCTCCATCTCGATTATCTGCTCCTCCCCTTCTTCGCCAACGCATCCGCTCACGATTTCTTCTCCGTGTCGGAAGGGAACACATAGCGGTGGCACCTCAATTGGAGCTGAGGGAAATGCATCAAATTTAATCTTAACACATTGTTCTAAATATTTACAAAATGACAAATACAAAAAATGTTCACATCTAATATACTCCTTTAACAAAATTCAAGACAATGATCAAAATTACTTTTGCCACGGTCGTAAACGCCTAAATAGAAAGGCTTGATATACACTTGTGTCTGTCTCACCTGGGGATTCACTAGTCTTCACAGACGGTGCATGTTCAGTTTCAACTACGGAGGAAAAAACTTTATCAGAGAGGGTAGTCGGTTTACAGAACCACTAAGGCACCACAATTAAATATGAATAAGTAAAAATTATTCATTACTATCGCATTTACACAACTATATTCACCAATATACACATTTTCATACACAACATAGGTATATGTGTAGCCCAGTCTATATAATGAAATGTAAGTAAAAAATAGCAACATGTGGAAATGACAAGAATCATTAATAACTATACTAATGAGTAAAAAATAACACGCACAGACACATTTACGTCAATTTTGGATCAACAAAGATATCGAATTCTGTACATATACACTTATTCGGCGTGCGTGCCTGTGACTCTATGTGAATATGTTTACACGTATGGGGGTTCACATTCTTACCTGGGGATTCACTGGCAGTCACTGATGGTTGCTGTTCAGTTACGTCTGAAAGGGGAAAATACGATTTAATAAAAAGGGCAAAAATCTATGAGACTGGTTCTTAATAGCCTTAAATAAGAAAAAATGGATTTTCTGATGTAAAGGTCTTCACTTTCTTCACACACACATATACATACATACCTAAGTATTCATCTATCTATTCACTTATATATATATATATATATATATATATATATATATATATATAATATATATATATATATCAAAAAACAAATTTTCACTTACTGGGCATAGTCGGGCAGGATATAATTGACAGCACATTCAGATTCTCGTCTACCTCGGAGGCGCACCATCTGCCGCTCACTGTCCCCCTGTTTATCACTCCTCCTTCTCCCTTCATTTCGATTATCTGCTCCTCCCCTTCTTCGCCAACGCATCCGCTCACGATTTCTTCTCCGTGTCGGAAGGGAACACATAGCGGTGGCACTTCAGTTGGAGCTGAGGAAACGCATTAACTTTCATCTCTCAACTTTGTTCTAAATATTTCTATATATTACAAAAATGACAAACACAAAAAGAGGCTTCACAGTACCCTCCTTCGACAACCTGCCATGCCAAATGTCAAATTTACTTTTACCACGGTCGTAAAATCCCAAATATAAAGGCTTGACATACACTTGTGTCTGTCTCACCTGGGGATTCACTGGTCACAGATGGTGGCTGTTCAGTTTCAACTACGGAGGAAAACCTTATCAGAGAGGGTACTTGCTTTATAGAACCACGAAGGCACAGTGAAATACGAATAAGTGAAATATATAAACAACTATATTTACGATCATACCCACACAAATAAACAATGCAGGTATATGTATAGCCTAGTCTATATAATGAAAATGTAAAAGGAAGCATGTTGGAAGTGACAGGAATTTATTCGTAACTATACCTATGAGCAATAAATATCTCGTACAGAAACGTTATATGAATTTTGCATCAACACATTATTTCTAGTCCTGCATATATAAATAATATACTTATTCAGCGTGCCAATGTGTGTCTGTGGACTATGTGAATATGTTTACACGTATGGGGGTTCACATTCTACCTGGGGACTCACTGTCAGTCACTGGTGGTTGTTCAGTTGCGTCTGGAAGGGGAAAATACGATTTCATAAAAATGACAAAAATCTATGAGACTGGCTCTTAATAGGCATTAGATAAGAAAAAAAAATGATTTTCAGATATAAAGGTCTTCACTTTCTTCACAAACATACATATACATTTTTTTCACTTACTGGACATAGTCGGGCAGGGTATAATTGACAGCACATTCTGATTCTCGTCTACCTCGGAGGCGCACCATCTGCCGCTCACTGTCCCCTGTTTATCACTCCTCCTTCCCCCTCTATTTCGATCATCTGCTCCTCCCCTTCTTCGCCAACGCATCCGCTCACGATTTCTTCTCCGTGTCGGAAGGGAACACATAGAGATGGCACTTCAGCTGGGGCTGAGGGAAATGCATCAAATTTAATCTAAAACACATTCTCAATATTTACTAAATGACAAACACAAAATAGGTTTACATCTAATATACTCCTTTAACAAATGGCATGACAATCATCAAAGTTACTTTGCCACGGTCGTAATCTCCTAAATATAAATACTTAATAGAGACTCGTATCTATGTCTCCCCTGGGGATTCACTAGTGTTCACAGACGGTGCCTGTTCAGTTTAAAACTACAAAGAAAAAAAATTTTTTTATCAGAGAGGGTAGTTGGTTTATAGAACACGAAGGCACCACAATTAAATGTGTTTAAATAATAATAAAAAAAAAAAAACATTACTATCACATATTACAAACCTATATTCATCATCATACACATTTTTCATATACAATATAGGTATATGTATAGCCCAGTTTATATAATGAAATATAAGTAAAAAATAGCAAGATGTTGGAAATGACAAGAATCTATTCATAACTATACTAATGAGTAAGAAATAACTCGTACAGACACATTTACATAAATTTTGAGATGATGTCAAATACAGTATATATAAACATACTTATTCAGGGTACCACTGTGTGTCTTGGACTGTGTGTGAATAGTTTACATGTATGGGGATTCACTTTTTTACCTGGGGATTCACTGGAAGTCACTATATATATATAATTATATATATATTATATATATATCAAAAAGAATATACTAAAATTCACTTACGGGGGATAGTCGGGCAGGATATAATTGACAGAAAATTCAGATTCTTGTCTACGTCGGAGGCGCACCATCTGCCGCTCACTGTCCCCCTGTTTATCACTCCTCCTTCTCCCTCTATTTCGATTATCTGCTCCTCCCCTTCTTCGCCAACGCATCCGCTCACGATTTCTTCTCCGTATCGGAAGGGAACACATAGTGGTGGCACTTCAGTTGGAGCTGAGGGAAATGCATCAAATTTAATCTCAACACATTGCTCTAAATATCTACAAAATGACAAACTGCTATGACAAATGTTACTTTTACCACGGGCGTAAACTCCCAAATATAAAGGCTTGATATACATCAGTGCCTTTCTCACCTGGGGATTCACTGGTCACAGATGGTGGCTGTTCAATTTCAACTACGGAGGAAAACCTTATCAGAGAGGGTACTTGCTTTATGGAACCACGAAGGCACAGTGAAATACGAATAAGTTAAATATATAAACACAACTATATTTACGATCATACCCACATAAATATGCAATGTATTTATATGTACAGCCCAGTCTATATAATGAAAATGTAAAAAAAAGAGAAAAAAAAGCATGTTGGAAATGAGAGGAATTTATTCATAACTATACTTATGAGCACATAATAGCACGTACAGACATGTTGATATGAATTTTGTATCAACACATTTCTAGTCCAGCGCATATAAATAATATACTTTTTCAGCGTGCCATTGTGTGTCTGTGACTGTGAGTATGTTTACACGTATGGGGGTCTACATTCTTACCTGAGGATTCACTGGAAGTCACTGGTGGTTGCTGTTCAGTTGCGTCTGAAAGGGGAAAATTTCACAAAAAGAACAAAAATCTATGAGACTGGTTCTTCAACGGTCATTATATAAGAACAAGAATATGATTTTCGGATGAAAAAGGTCTTCCTTTCTTCACAAACATACATATACATACATATCTAAGTATTTTTTTATCTATTCACTTAAACATATATCAAAAACAAATTTTCACTTACTGGGCATAGTCGGGCAGGGTATAATTGACAGCACATTCTGATTCTCGTCTACCTCGGAGGCGCACCATTTGCCGTTCACTGTCCCCTATTTATCATTCCTCCTTCTCCCTCCATTTCGATATCTGCTCCTCCCCTTCTTCGCCAACGCATCCGCTCACGATTTCTTCTCCGTGTCGGAAGGGAACACATAGTGGTGGCACTTCAGCTGGGACTGAGGGGAATGCATCAAATTTAATCTTAACACATTGCTCTAAATATTTACAAAATGACAAATACAAAAAAGGTTCGCATCTAATATACTCTTTAAAAATGCCATGACAATCATCAAATTACTTTTGCCACTGTCGTAATCTCCTAAATATAAATACTTAATAGACACTCGTGTCTGTCTCACCTGGGGATTCACTGGTCTCAGATGGTGGCTGTTCAGTTTCAACTACGGAGGAAAACCTTATCAGAGAGGGTACTTGCTTTATAGAACCACGAAGGAACAGTGAAATACCAATAAGTGAAATATATAAACACAACTATATTTACGATAATACCCACATAAATATGCAATGCAGGTATATGTATAGCCCAGTCTATATAATGAAAATGTAAAAGAAAGCATGTTGGAAGTGACAGGAATTTATTCGTAACTATACCTATGAGCAAAAAATATCTCGTACAGAAACGTTTATATGAATTTTGCATCAACACATTATTTCTAGTCCTGCATATATAAATAATATACTTATTCAGCGTGTCAATGTGTGTGACTATGTGAATATGTTTACACGTATAGGGGTTCACATTCTTACCTGGGGATTCACTGTCAGTCACTGGTGGTTGCTGTTCAGTTGCGTCTGGAAGGGGAAAATACGATTTCATAAAAATGACAAAAGTCTATGAGACTGGCTCTTAATAACCATTAAAAAAAAAAAGAAAAAAAAAAAAAAAGAAAAAAAAATCAGATATAAAGGTCTTGACCTTCTTCATACCTACATACACATACATATATAAGTATTTATTTATATATTCTCTTATATATATATATATATATATATATATATATATATATATATATATATATATATATATCAAAAACAAAAAACAAAGCAAAAAAATTTCACTTACGGGGCATAGTCGGGCAGGATATAATTGACAGCACATTAAGATTCTCGTCTACCTCGGAGGCGCACCATCTGCCGTCACTGTCCCCTGTTTATCACTCCTCCTTCTCCCTCTATTCGATTATCTGCTCCTCCCCTTCTCGCCAAACGCATCCGCTCACGATTTCTTCTCCGTATCGGAAGGGAACACATAGAGGTGGCACTTCAGTTGGAGCTGAGGGAAATGCATAAATTCCATCTCTCAATATTGCTCTATTTCTATATATTTACAAAATGACAAACACAAAAAACAGGGACACAGTACCCTCCTTCAACAACACATTGCTACTATTTACAAAATGACAAACAAAAAAGGTTCACATCTAATATACTCCTTTAACAAAATGCCATGACAATCAAAATTACTTTGCCACGGTCGAAAACGCCTAAATATAAAGGCTTTATATGTGTCTATGTCTCACCTGAGGTTTCCCACTAGTTTTCACAGACGGTGCCTGTTCAGTTTCAACTACGGGGGAAAAAAAAACATTTTTATCAGAGAGGGTAGTTGGTTTATAGAACCACGAAGGACCACAATTAAATATGATTAAATGAAAAAAAAAAAAAAAAAAAAAAAACATTACTATCACATATACAAACCTATATTCATCATCATCCCAATTTTCATATACAATATAGGTATATGAAATAGCCCAGTCTATATAAAATTTAAATATAGTTAAAAAAATAGCAAGATGTTGGAAATGACAAGAATCTATTCATAACTATACTAATGAGTAAGAAATAACTGTACAGACACATTTACAAAAATTTTGAGATGTCAAATACGTATATATAAACATACTTATTCAGGGTACCACTGTGTGGTCTTTTGACTGTGTGTGATTATGTTTACATGTTGGGGATTCACTTTGTACCCGGGGATTCACTGGAAGTCAAATATATATATATAATTATATATATTATTATATATATATATATATAAAAAAATCTAAAATTCACTTTGGGGCATAGTCGGCAGGATATAATTGACAGAACATTCAGATTCCGTCTACCTCGGAGGCGCACCATCTGCCGTTCACTGTCCCCCTGTTTATCACTCCTCCCTTTTCCCTCTATTTCGATTATCTGCTCCTCCCTTCTTCGCCAACGCATCCGCTCACGATTTCTTCTCCGTATCGGAAGGGAACACATAGAGGTGGCACTTCATTTGGAGCTGAGGGAAATGCATCGAAATTAATCTCAACACAGTGCACTAAATATTTTCAAAATGTCAAACACAAAAAAACAGGTTCATATCTAATAATTACATTCAAAATTTTATGACCAATGATCAAAATTACTTTACCAGCTTGGAATCTCCTAAAATAAAGGCTTAATAGACACTCGTGTCTATGTCTCACCTGGGGATTCACTAGTGTTCACAGACGGTGCCTGTTCAGTTTCAACTACGGAGGAAATGTTTTTTTATCTGAGAGGGTGGTTGGTTTACAGAACCACGAAAAGGGGGCCACAATTAAGTATAAGTAAAAATAATTCATTCCATCACATATATACAACTTATTCACATCATAAAACATTTTCATATACAATATGGGTATATGTACTGCCCAATCTGCTTAATGAAATGCAAGTAAAAATAGCAAGACGATCTATTCATAAATATACTAATGAGCAAAAAGTAACACGTAAGACACATTTCCATCAATTTTGATTGAAGCGAGACGGTGATATCAAACACAGCATATAAAATATACTCATTAGCGTACCAATGTGTGCCTGTGACTGTGTGTGAATATGCTCACACATATCGAGATTTACTGTTACGTGGGGATTCATTGGAAGTCACTATATATATATACACATACATATATATACACACACCACACATATATATATATATTATATATAATATATATATAATATATATATATATATATATATATATATATATATATATATTATATATAAATCAAAAAGAATATACTAAAATTCACTTTACGGGGCATAGTCGGGCAGGATATAATTGATAACACATTCAGATTCTCGTCTACCTCGGAGGCGCACCATCTGCGCTCACTGTCCCCCTATTTATCATTCCTCCTTCTCCCTCCATTTCGATTATCTGCTCCTCCCCTTCTTCGCCAAACGCATCGCTCACGATTTCTTCTCGCGTCGGAAGGGAAACACATAGTGGTGGCACTTCAGTTGGAGCTGAGGGAAATGCATCAAATTTAATCTCAACACATTGCTCTAAATATCTACAAAATGACAAACTGCTATGACAAATGTTACTTTTACCACGGGCGTAAACTCCCAAATATAAAGGCTTGATATACATCAGTGCCTTTCTCACCTGGGGATTCACTGGCCACAGATGGTGGCTGTTCAGTTTCAACTACGGAGGAAAACCTTATCAGAGAGGGTACTTGCTTTATGGAACACGAAGGCACAGTGAAATACGAATAAGTTAAATATATAAACACAACTATATTTACGATCATACCCACATAAATATGCAATGTAGATATATGTACAGCCCAGTCTATATAATGAAAATGTAAAAAAAAGAGAGAAAAAAAAAAGCATGTTGGAAAATGAGAGGAATTTATTCATAAAACTATACTTATGAGCACATAATAGCACGTACAGACATGTTGATATGAATTTTGTATCAACACATTTCTGTCCAGCGCATATAAATAATATACTTTTTCAGCGTGCCAATGTGTGTCTGTGACTGTACGTTTACACGTATGGGGGTTCACATTCTTACCTGAGGATTCACTGGAAGTCACTGGTGGTTGCTGTTCAGTTGCGTCTGAAAGGGGAAAATACAATTTCACAAGAATAAAAATCTATGAGACTGGTTCTTCAACAGCCACTATATAGAACAAGAATATGATTTTTGGATGAAAAAGGTCTTCCTTTCTTCACAAACATACATATAACATACATATATAAGTATTTTTTTATCTATTCACTTATACATATATCAAAAACAAATTTTCACTTACTGGGCATAGTCGGGCAGGGTATAATTGACAGCACATCAGATTCTCGTCTACCTCGGAGGCGCACCATCTGCCGCTCACTGTCCCCCTGTTTATCACTCTCCTTCTCCTCCATTCGATTATCTGCTCCTCCCCTTCTTCGCCAACGCATCCGCTCACGATTTCTTCTCCGTGTCGGAAGGGAACACATAGACGTGGCACTTCAGTTGGAGCTGAGGGGAATGCATCAAATTTAAGCTTAACCCATTGTTCCAAATATTTACAAAATGACAAATACAAAAAAGGTTCATATCTAATATACTACTTTAACAAAATTCCATGACAATCAAAATTATTTTTGCCACGGTCGTAATCTCCTAAATAAAGGCTTAATAGACACTCGTGTCTGTCTCACCTGGGGATTCACTATGTGTTCACAGACGTGCCTGTTCAGTTTCAACTACGGAGGAAAAAACTTTATCATAGAGGGTAGTCGGTTTATAGAACCACTAAAGCACCACAATTAAATTTGAATAAGTTAAAAGAATCCATTACTATCACATTTACACAACTATATTCACCAATATACACATTTTCATACACAATATAGGTATGTGTGTAGCCCAGTCTATATAATGAAATGTAAGTAAAAAAAATAGCAACATGTTGGAAATGACAAGTCTATTTTTAACTATACTAACGAGTAAAAAAAACACGCACAGACACATTTACGTCAATGTTGAATCAACAAAGATGATATCGAATTCTGAACATATACACTTATTCGGCTGTGCGTTGCCTGTGACTCTATGTGAATATGTTTACACGTATGGGGGTTCACATTCTTACCTGGGGAAGTCACTGATGGTTGCTGTTCAGTTACGTCTGAAAGGGGAAAATACGATTTCATAAAAAGGGCAAAAATCATGAGACTGGTTTCTTAATAGCCATTAAATAAGAAAAAATGGATTTTCTGATGTAAAGGTCTTCACTTTCTTCACACACACATATACATACATACCTAATTATTCATTTATCTATTCACTTATATATATATATATATATATATATATATATATATATATATATATATATATATATATATCAAAAACAAAATTTCACTTACTGGGCATAGTCGGGCAGGATATAATTGACAGCACATTCTGATTCTCGTCTACCTCGGAGGCGCACCATCTGCCGCTCACTGTCCCCCTGTTTATCACTCCTCCTTCTCCTCTATTTCGATCATCTGCTCCTCCCCTTCTTCGCCAACGCATCCGCTCACGATTCTTCTCTCCGTGTCGAAGGGAACACATAGCGGTGGCACCTCAGTTGGAGCTGAGGGAAAACGCATTAACTTTAATCTCTCAACATTGTTCTAAATATTTCTATATATTTACAAAATGACAAACACAAAAAGAGGCTTCACAGTACCCTCCTTCGACAACCTGCCATGCCAAATGTCAAATTACTTTTACCACGGTCGTAAAATCCCAAATATAAAGGCTTGACATACACTTGTGTCTGTCTCACCTGGGGATTCACTGGACACAGATGGTGGCTGTTCAGTTTCAACTACGGAGGAAAACCTTATCAGAGAGGGTACTTGCTTTATAGAACCACGAAGGAACAGTGAAATACCAATAAGTGAAATATATAAACACAACTATATTTACGATCATACCCACACAAATAAACAATGCAGGTATATGTATAGCCCATTCTATATTATGAAAATGTAAAAGGAAGCATGTTGGAAGTGACAGAAAATTTATTCGTAACTATACCTATGAGCAAAAAATATCTGTACAGAAACGTTTATATGAATTTTGCATCAACACATTATTTCTAGTCCTGCATATATAAATAATATACTTATTCAGCGTGCCAATGTGTGTCTGTGACTATGTGAATATGTTACACGTATGGGGGTTCACATTCTTACCTGGGGACTCACTGTCAGTCACTGGTGGTTGCTGTTCAGTTGCGTCTGGAAGGGGAAAATACGATTTCATAAAAATGACAAAAAATCTATGAGACTGGCTCTTAATAGGCATTAGATTAAAAAAAAATGATTTTCAGATATAAAGGTCTTCACTTTCTTCACAAACATACATATACATTTTTTTCACTTACTGGAACATAGTCGGGCAGGGTATAATTGGACAGCACATTCTGATTCTCGTCTACCTCGGAGGGCGCACCATCTGCCGCTCACTGTCCCCCTGTTTATCACTCCTCCTTCTCCCTCCATTTCGATTATCTGCTCCTCCCCTTCTTCGCAACGCATCCACTCACGATTTCTTCTCCGTGTCGGAAGGGAACACATAGTGGTGGCACTTCAGTGAGCTGAGGGGAATGGATCAAATTTAATCTCAACACATTCTCAATA
The DNA here is from genome assembly GCF_015228065.2 of Penaeus monodon. Lineage (NCBI taxonomy): Eukaryota > Metazoa > Arthropoda > Malacostraca > Decapoda > Penaeidae > Penaeus > Penaeus monodon. The sequence goes on from NC_051393.1 coordinate 452,168, forward strand.
TTTACTAAATGACAAACACAAAATAGGTTTACATCTAATATACTCTTTAACAAAATGGCATGACAATCATCAAAGTTACTTTTGCCACGGTCGTAATCTCCTAAATATAAATACTTAATAGAGACTCGTATCTATGTCTCACCTGGGATTCACTAGTGTTCACAGACGGTGCCTGTTCAGTTTCAACTACAAAGAAAAAAAATATTTTTATCAGAGAGGGTAGTTGGTTTATAGAACCACGAAGGCACCACAATTAAATGTGTTTAAATAATAATAAAAAAAAAAAAAACATTACTATCACATATACAAACCTATATTCATCATCATACACATTTTCATATACAATATAGGTAATTGTATAGCCCAGATTATATAATGAAATATAAGTAAAAAATAGCAAGATGTTGGAAATGACAAGAATCTATTCATAACTATACTAATGAGTAAGAAAATAAACTCGTACAGACACATTACATAAATTTGAGATGATGTCAAATACAGTATATATAAACATACTTATTCAGGGTACCACTGTGTGTCTTGGACTGTGTGTGAATATGTTTACACGTATGGGGATTCACTTTGTTACCTGGGGATTCACTGGAAGTCACTATATAATATAATTATATTATATATTATATATATATCAAAAAGAATATACTAAAATTCACTTACGGGGCATAGTCGGGCAGGATATAATTGACAGAACATTCAGATTCTTGTCTACGTCGGAGGCGCACCATCTGCCGCTCATGTCCCCCTGTTTACACTCCTCTTCTCCCTCTATTTCGATTATCTGCTCCTCCCTTCTTCGCAACGCATCGCTCACGATTTCTCTCCGTGTCGGAAGGGAACACATAGTGTGGCACTTCAGCTGGAGCTGAGGGGAATGCATCAAATTTAATCTCTAACACATTGTTCTAAATATTACAAAATGACAAATACAAAAAAGGTTCACATCTAATATATCCTTTAACAGAATGCCATGACAATCATCAAAATTACTTTTGCCACGGTCGTAATCTCCTAAATATAAAGGCTTAATAGACACTCGTGTCTGTCTCACCTGGGATTCACTAGTCTTCACAGACGGTGCCTGTTCAGTTTCAACTACGGAGGAAAAAACTTTATCAGAGAGGGTAGTCGGTTTATAGAACCACGAAGGCACCACAATTAAATTTGAATAAGTAAAAATAATCCATTACTATCACATTTACACAACTATATTCACCAATATACACATTTTCATACACAATATAGGTATATGTGTAGCCCAGTCTATATAATGAAATGTAAGTAAAAAAATAGCAACTGGTTGGAAATGACAAGTCTATTCTTAACTATACTGAGTAAAAAATAACACGCACAGACACACTTACGTCAATCAACAAAGATATCGAATTCTGTACATATACACTTATTCAGCGTGTGCCTGTGACTCTATGTGAATATGTTTACAACGTATGGGGGTTCACATTCTTACCTGGGGATTCACTGGAAATCACTGGTGGTTGCTGTTCAGTTGCGTCTGGAAGGGGAAAATATGACTTCATAAAAATGACAAAAATCTATGAGACTGGCTCTTAATAGCCATTAAATAAGAAAAAAACGATATCCAGATATAAAGAGCTTCACTTTCTTCACATACATATATAAGTAATCATTTATCTATTCACTTATATATATATAATATATATATATATATATATATATATATATATATATATATATAATATATATATATATCAAAAAACAAAATTTCACTACGGGGCATAGTCGGGCAGGATATAATTGATAGCACATTCAGATCCTTGTCTACCTCGGAGGCGCACCATCTGCCGCTCACTGTCCCCTGTTTATCACTCCTCCTTCTCCTCTATTTCGATCATCTGCTCCTCCCCTTCTTCGCCAACGCATGCGCTCACGATTTCTTCTCCGTGTGGAAGGGAACACATAGCGGTGGCACCTCAGTTGGAGCTGAGGGAAATGCATGTAAATTAATCTCAACACATTATTCTCAATATTTACTAAATGACAAACACAAAAAAAAGAGGGTTCACTATACGCTCCATTAACAACCTGCCATGCCAATGTGAAATTTACTTTTACCACGGTCGTAAAATCCCAAATATAAAGGCTTGACATACACTTGTGTCTGTCTCACCTGGGGATTCACTGGTCACAGATGGTGGCTGTTCAGTTTCAACTACGGAGGAAAACTTTATCAGAGGGTACTTGCTTTATAGAACCACGAAGGCACAGTGAAATACGAATAAGTGAAATATATAAACACAACTATACGATTATACCCGCATAAATATGCAATGCAGATATGTATAGCCCAGTCTATATAATGAAAATGTAAAAAAAAAAAAAGCATTTAGGAATGAGAGGAATTTATTCAAACTATACTTACGAGCAAAAATAGCACTTACAGACATGTTATGAATTTTGTATCAACACATTTCTAGTCCAGCGCATATAAATAATATACTTATTCAGCTTTCCCAATGTGTTTCTGTGACTTTGTGAATGTTTACACGTAGGGGGGTTCACACTCTTCCCTGGGGATTCACTGGCAGTCACTGGTGGTTGCTGTTCATTTGCGTCTGAAAGGGGAAAATACAATTTTCACAAGAATAAAATCTATGAGAACTGGTTCTTCAACAGCCATTATATAAGAACAAGAATATGGATTTTCGGATGATGAAAGTGGTCCTTCCTTTTTCACAAACATACATATATAAAGTATTTTTTTTATCTATTCACTTAACATATATCAAAAACAAATTTTCACTTACTGGGCATAGTCGGGCAGGGTATAATTTACAGCACCCTTCTGATTCTTGTCTACCTCGAGGCGCACCATCTGCCGCTCACTGTCCCCTGTTTATCACTCCTCCCTCTCCCTCCATCTCGATTATCTGCTCCTCCCCTTCTTCGCCAACGCATCCCCTCACGATTTCTTCTCCGTATCGGAAGGGAACACATGCGGTGGCACTTCAGTTGGAGCTTGAGGGAAATGCATAAATTTCCCTCTCTCAACATTGTTCTAAATTTCTATATATTTACAAAATGACAAAAAAAGAGGGTTCACAGTACCCTCCTTCGACAACCTGCCTGCAAATGTCAAATTTACGTTTACCACGGTCGTTAAAATCCCAAATAATAAAGGCTTGATATACACTTGTGTCTGTCTCACCTGGGGATTCACTGGACACAGATGGTGGCTGTTCAGTTTCAACTACGGAGGAAAACCTTATCAGAGAGGGTACTTGCTTTATAAAACCACGAAGGCACAATGAAATATAAATTAAGTGAAAAAAGTCCTTATCATATATAAACACGACTATATTACGATCATACCCACATAAATATTTTCATAGCAATGCAGGTATGTGTAGCCCAGTCTGTATAATGAAATGTAAGTAAGAAAAAAAAAACATGTTGGGTATAACAGGAATTTATTCATAATTATACTTTTTGAGGAAAAAAATAACACGTACAGGCACGTTTATATGAATTTTGTGCACCTGTAACTATGTGAATGTGTCTATATGTATGTGGGTTCAGTCTTACCTGGGGATTCACTGGAAGTCACTGGTGGTTGCTGTTCAGTTGCGTCTGAAAAGGGAAAATACGATTTCACAAAAAGGACAAAAATCTATGAGGCTGCCTCTCCAACAGCCATTATATAAGAAAAAGAATATGATTTTCGGATATAATGGTCTTCACTTTCTTCACACAGACACACACGCACACATACACATACATATATATTTATTCATTAATCTATTTACTTGTATATATCAAAAAGAAAAAATACTAAAAATTCGCTTACTAGGTATAGTCGGGCAGGATAATAATTGACAGCACATTCAGATTCTCGCTACCTCGGAGGCGCACCATCTGCCGCTCACTGCCCCTGTTTATCACTCCTTCTCCCTCTATTTCGATCATCTGCTCCTCCCCTTCTTCGCCAACGCATCCGCTCACGATTTCTTCTCCGTGTCGGAAAGGGAACACATAGAGGTGGCACTTCAGTTGGAGCTGAGAGAAACGCATCAACTTTTTAAACTCTTTAACATTGTTCTAAATATTTATAAAATGTCAAACACAAAAAAAAAAAAGGTTCATATCTCATACACTGCTTTAACAAAATTCCTGACAATGATCAAAATTACTTTTGCCACGGTCGTAAATCTCAAAGATAATATGCACTTGTGTCTGTCTCACCTGGGGATTCACTAGTGTTCACAGACGGTGCCTGTTCAGTTTTTAACTACGGAGGAAAAAAAATCAGTGAGGGTAGTTGGTTTGTAGAACCACGAAGGCACCACAATTAAATATGAATAAGTAAAAAGAATTCATTACTATCACATTTTACACAATTACATTCACCATAATACACATTTTTATTCAATATAGGTATATGTATAGCCAGTCTACATAATGGAGTTGGAAACGAAAAGAATCTATTCATAACTATACTAATGAGTAAAAAAAAAACTCGTACAGACACTTATTCAGCGTACCGATATGTACCTATGACTGTCTGTGTGAATATGTTTACACGTATGGGGATTTACTTTGTACCTGGGGATTCACTGGAAGTCAACATTTACTTTACATATATATAAAATATAATAATATATATATATATATATATTATATATAATATATATATATATATATATATATATATAAAAGAATACACTAAATTCATTTAGGGGGCATAGTGGCCAGGATATAATTGACAGCACTTTAAGATCCTTGTCTACCTCGGAGGCGCACCACCTGCCGCTCACTGTCCCCTGTTTATCACTCCTTCTTCTCCCTCTATTTCGTTTATCTGCTCCTCCCCTTCTTCGCCAACGCACCCGTCACGATTTCTTCTCCGTATCGGAAGGGAACAACACAGAGGTGGCACTTCAGTTGGAGCTGAGGGGAATGCATCAAATTTAATCTCTCAACATTGTTCTAAATATTTAGGAAATGACAAGACACACATATAAAGGCTTGATATATATTTGTAGTTATGTCTCACCTGGAGATTTATGGTCACAGATGGTGGCTTTTCAGTTTCAACTACGGAGGAAAAAACATTTTTTATCAGAAAGGGTATTTGGGTTTTTATAGAACTACGAAGGCACAAACAATGGAATATGCTTTGGTGTGACAAGAATTTCATTACCATATTCATACATACATACAAATTACCCCATGTATGATTTGCGATACCTAAATAACAACGCTGCTATATAACCAGCATAATACACACTCGTATGCACATTCAGGACCATATGTGTCACTGTTTGCTAGCGATTATGTCACATGTTACGAGATTCACAAACTCACCTGGAGATTCACTGGTAGTCGCTGGTGGTGGTCTTTCAATTAAACTGAAAGAGTAAAAAAATATTTGATTAGAGAGGGTAAATGCCTCTTGCAATTTGTGCATTAGCTAGTATTAAAAACATACACACAGATGTACGCGTAAATGTCATACATTGTTTAGATATGTGTATTTACTGAATTGCAGTAGATTTACGAGGTGCGGATGGCAGACTTGTAATTGATATTACTTTCATATTCCTGTCTATCTGTGAGACCACCTTCGGTCTATTAATGTTCCCCTTGTTTATTGCCTTCCTCCCTCCGTTTTATTTATCACCCTCTTCCCTTCGCTCACGCATCCTCTCACCATTTTTTCGTACCAGAAGGGGACTGACACGTCTTTCTCGTTTTCCTCTCAAAACTGGGACCTACTTAATTACTGATATTTCTTATGTACATGAGCGTTCGTTTTAAGCATTTATGTATACGTGGGCTCTCTTATTTTCATCTGCATTTATCTATATACAACGGTGACATATATCCAGCATAATACACACTCGCATGCACGTTAGAGCCATTGTGTGTCACTGTCTGATACTGTATTTGTTAACAAGTTACGAGGTTCACGGTCTCACCTGGAGATTCATGGTCGTCAGTGGCTGTTCACGTTCACCTGAAAGAGGAAAGTATTCATGCTGAACAAAATGTAGATCAAAAAAAACAAAGGGAAGAAGAAAACACGAATATGTCGAAGGGCCGTTTCGCTCTATAGATAAATTAGAGAACATAGCGAGAACTCGTATTTTCGTTTTTCATCCAACTGTTTTATTCATATACAGCGTTTTGTGTGTGTATCTGCCTGCATGCTTATGTTCATGTTCATCTTCGTTCCACTGGCATGAAAAAATATTCTAAACAAAGAGGTTCACAGTCTCACCTAGGAATGCAAATGGGGTTGTTGGCGATAACTGATCAGGACTGCTGAGGGAGAGAGAAATGTTTCTGAGTGTAGGGGACAGCGATTAGCTTTCGCACTGGCTATTTGGCTCATATCCCATAGACTCTTTGTCATGAAGTGTTATTAGATAAATGTTCCAACTATTATGGAATAGTACTGAAAAAGGAACATAATATATAATATATATATATATATATATAATATAATATATATATAAAATATATATTATATATATTATATATATATTTTATTATAATTTTATATATATAAAAATTTTATTTTATATATATATTATAAAATATTATATTATATAATATATA
>NC_051393.1:466382-471822 GCF_015228065.2 Penaeus monodon
GCATAGGCCACGGAAAAAAATTTATTATAAAGAAGTTATTTCATCTTGCAAATTAAAAAACTCTGCATTCATATTGAATTCCAATCTTCTGAATTTCACTTTATCAATATTATTTACCATACATATATAACTGATTGGACTTCTTTCAGGTTTTAGTACAAGTCAATAAATTCAATCTTTATCTAACAAATGAAAAACTGTTGATGCCCAAAAACCATCTGTTTGATGAAAACATACTACCACACACAAGTAGTCATAGAGTAACCAAAACCAGACCAGATTCATTACAGCTCAGTGTCACTGATCTGTCACACACAGAGAGGATTATGAGGGACCTAAGCTACTGACACCTTCATTGAAGGTTGAAAATAGTTCTGCGTGACTAGTTATTAAGTGTGAGTGTGTGTGTGCCTGTCAGAGTGTGTGCGTGTCAGAGTGTGTATGTGTCAGTGTGTTTGTGTATGTGTGTGTGTGTGTGTGTGTGTGTGTGTGTGTGTGTGTGTGTGTGTGTGTGTGTGTGTGTGTGTGTGTGTGTGTGTGTGTGTGTGTGTGTGAGTGAGTGAGTGAGTGAGTGAGTGAGTGAGTGAGTGAGTGAGTGAGTGAGTGAGTGAGTGAGTGAGTGAGTGAGTAAATGAATGAATGAGTGTGAATGTGAGTGTGAGTGTGAGTGTGAGTGTGAGTATGAGTGTGTGTGAGAGTGCAAGTGTGTGTGTGTGTGTGTAAGAGTGTAAGTATGTGCCTGTGTGTCTTCCAACAACAATCTTTTGGGTTCCACCTAATACTGTGGTCTGGCAGCTGATTACATAGACAACCAGTGTATGAAAAAAAAAATAATAATAATAATCACAAATAACATTAATCAAGTGGAATTTAGACAACCATCGGCAAGGTCAGATGGTGTTTAGGCAACCAGCTGGGGGTCCCTTTGCCCTTTTGCTCAGCCACCAAAGAAAATTCAGCGAATACAGTGGAGAAAATATGTCTGAGATCATTGACAAATTTTGATACTTCAGTCGCAGAAATTATCAGACTTGGGCTGCACCTTGGCCACTTATTTCAATTATAATCATCAGTATCGTTAGTTATCTTAAAATAACATTATCTCCCGCCTGAGAACTAACAAAACGCAAACTGATGCTTAAAACTTGCAATAGTAAAATGACTGCTTTTAATAAGATCTGGCAAAGCATTGCAAGCTGGAGAGATCTGCATATATAAGTGTGCATGTGAACATAAATATATACATATACATTTATATATACATACATATAAATATATACATTTATATATACACACATATACATAAACATTTATATATACTTTTATATTCATTTATATGTATGTGTATATATACACATATATGTATATATAGATATGTATATATAGATATGTATATATATATATATAAATTATATATATAATATATTATATATATATATATATAATATAAATAACCTATATTATATTAATATAATATATATTATTATTAAAATATTATATAATATATATATATATTATAATATAAACATATATATATATATATATATACTATACTAACATAAATTACATATAATATCATATACTTTTTACATGTATACTACATTATATCATACATATTATCATTATATTTACTATATAAAACATCATATATAAACATACATATATAACTAATATAAACACTCATATACTATATATGCATATTATGCACATCAATCAAATCAAAAATTCACATATGCAACATAACATACAATTATAAAATAAAAAAACCCACACCCACACACACATATAATATATTTTATTATATATATACATACATATATATTCATATATACATATATATACACATCCATATATATATACAAATATATACAGATATACATATGTATTTAAAAAATTTTTTATTTATGTATATTTGGGGTTGTATGTGTATGTTTGTTGGTTTGTGTGTGTTGTGGTGTTGTGGGTGGTGTGTGTGTGTGGTGTGTGGTGTGGTGTTGTGTGGTGTGTTGTGGTTGTGCGTGTGCGTGGCTGTGTTATAATTAAATTTATAATATATAATATATAAATATATTATATATAATTATAAATATTATTATAATATATATATATATATATATATATATAATAATATATTATTATATATATTTTTTATTTTTATAATATATATTATTTTATATAATTATATATATAATTATATATATTAATAAATATATATTATTATTATTATATATATTATATATTATATATATATTATAATTAAATATATTTATTATAATATATTATATAGATTAATATATATATATATATTTATATATATAATTAAAAATTATAATATATATATTTTTAATAAAAAATTTTTTTAATAAATTATTTTATTTTTATATATTTTATTATTTATATTATTTATATTTATTTATATTATATTATTTTATTTATATTATTTATATTTATATCTTATTTTATTTTTTTATAAAATTTTTTAATTTTTTTTATATTATATATATATTTAATATATTTAAAATTAAAAATTTCTATTACTTTATTTTATATATAAATATATATTATTCCAAAATTATATATAATTATAAAATTATATAATTATTTTTAAAATTTTATTATATTTATATATATATATATAAATTTTTCTTATAATATATTATTTAAAAAAATAAAATATATTTTAATTATATATATAATAATCTATCTTATAAAATATATATATATAATATTTTAAAAATTTAAAAATCTAATTTATTATATAATATATATAATATATTAAAATATTATATCTATATAATATTTATTATAATAAAATTATAATTATAATATATAATATTCTTTTTAATAAAAATAAAAATTTTCTTAATAAAAAAATATATATTATATATATATATATATATATTATATATTTAAAAATTATTATTATATTTTTATATTATTTTTTTATTTATTTTTTTTCTTTTTAATTTAATTTTTTTACATATTAAAAATTTAATTTTAATATTAAAACATTTTAATAATTTTTTATATTATATTATATTATATATTATATCTAATTTTTGTATATCAATAAAATTTTATTATTAATTTTTTTATACCCCTTTTATTATACTTTTTATATTATATAAATTTTATATTATATATATTATTATTATTAATCTATATCTTTTTATATTATATCTTATTTATATATTATAATTTTTATTATATATTTAATTTCTATTTTTTTTTTTTTTTTTTTTTTTTTTTTTTGTTTTTTGGGTTTTTTTTTTTTTTTTTTTTTTTTTTTTTTTTTTTTTTAATATTTATTAATAAATTTATATAAATTTTTTTTATATTATATATTAATATTTATTTAAATATTATATTTTTATATATTAAATTTTTATAAATTTTAAAAAAATTATAAAAAAAAATTTTTATTAAAAATATATAAAATTTTTATAATTTTGTTTTTTTTTTTTGGGGTTTTTTGGGGGTTGGTTTTTTTTGGTTTTGTTAAAAAATTTTAAAAATATTTCCCCAAAAAAACAACCCAAAAATTTAAAATTTTTTTAAAAAAATTTAAAACTACAAAAAGAAAAAAAATTTAAAAAAAACAAACAAAAAATAATAAAAAAAAGGGAAAAAAAAGATTTTTTTAAAATGAAATTTTAAAAATTGAAAGGGATAAAAATTTAAAATAAAACGATATATTACATATATTTTATACATTTTTTATTAATTATATTTTATATATTTTTTATGTAAAATTTTAATTTATTATTCTACAATTATATTATAAAATATATATATATATATATATATATATATATATATATATATATATATATATATATATTTGTAGTATATCTATCATATATATCATTTATATTATATATATATACATATATGTGTATGTATGTATATATTATATTTATGTATGTATAAGCATGTATATGTATACACCCATACATACACAACTATATAAACACAGCCCAACTAGACAACCGCGCTCCCTGCAGCCTCTGTTCTAATGAACGATATTAGTCTGACAGGAGGAGGATAGGGGGGGGAGGGGGGGAGTGGGCTGCCCAAGCTCAGACGAGCACCCAAAAGATTAGTCAGTGGGGAGGAATGGGAAAAGGGGAATGGGAAGGGGACCTGCACTCTGAGGGATGTATGTACATGAAAATAAATATATGAATGTATAAATAAGTAACGATGGTTTGTCTCAGGTGCTAACAATGAACATGGTGGGAGTGGCGTGGAGGGGTCGAGGGAGACCAAGGAGGAAGGAGAAGGGAGGAGAAGGGAGCTGGGGGTGGGGGGGGACCGAAAAAGGGCTGGGAGGGTTGTATGAGCAAGGTGACAGCGTTCTAGTAAAAAAAAGTTCGTGCAACTCGTTATATCACAATCGCAATTGAACTTTCCGACTTACCGTGCAACTGTGCCAGAGCTTGCAGAGTGTTGTTGCCGCAATTCATGAAACCTGGCGGGCAAAGACAGGGCACTGATGAAAAAAAACAAGGCCTGGTGTACAATAATCAAGGCTGGGGCACTTGGGCACTGGCAAACACACTCTTTTCTTGGATCTCTCTCTCTTTTCCTTCTTTTTTTTTTTCTTTTTCTTGTTTATCAACACCCTGTAAACAACACGGTTCCTGCATGTCACCCATAATTAGGTGTGAATTAATGAACAATAACAAGCATATCTACTCAACAATACTTCATAGAAAAATAAATTCAATAAACAAAATACAGACGTTCTGTTTCTGTTAGGGTGTCGAGAACTCTGGATGTCACCCTAGGGTACAGTGTGGGATTGCACTTTTTTTCTTTTTCTTTTTCTCTCTTTCTTTTTGAAACGTCCTTTGCCCTTAGACGAGGAGGGAGGGGGAAGGGGGAGCCTTAGTGAGGAGGTAGGAGCATGAGAGGGATGGGGGGGGGGGGGCCCTCATCGCACTCTCAGGGAAATGATGGGGAAGGGAAGGCAGGAGGACAGGTGGGTAAGGGACAAAACGGAAGGGAGGAAAAGGTCAATGGAGGAAGAAAAAGTAAGAGGAAAAGGGGGAAAAGAAAGAAAAAGAACTAGTCAGTAGAAGGAAGAGGGAAAGGAAGTTGGAGAAGGAAGTACAAAAGGGAAGAAACAAGAGGAAGAGGAAGCAGAGATGGGAGAAGGAACTACATGGATATTTAGTAAATGTCACTGTGCCAAGGTTAGAGAAGGCAAAATGACGGGAGAGGAAAGAAGATAAAGGAGGAGGAGAAGGGACGAAGGATGGAAGGAAGGATGAGAAAGGAGGAGGGATACAGAGAAGAGAGGAGATTGGGAGGAGAGGAAGAGAGAGAGAGGAGATTGGGAGGAGAGGAAGAAAGAGAGAGAGAGAGAGAAAGGGGAAAAGAAGAGAGGGGAGAGAGAGAAGAGAGAGAGAGAGAGGAGAGAGGAGAGAGAGAGTGA
>NC_051393.1:476922-484422 GCF_015228065.2 Penaeus monodon
GGAGACAGCTGATGTGCAAGACGCCGTGCTGGGAAGGCGCCAGCTGTCGTGTCGCAGCGTCTGGGAAGAGACGAGAGGAGGAAGGAGGGAATGGAGGAAGAGGGGGGGGGGAGAAGGAAGAGAGGGAATGAGGAAAGGCCGGAAGGAGAGGAAGAGGGGGGTGTTAAGAAGGAAGAGAGAAAAGAGAAGAGAAAGAAAGACATGAGGAAAAGGAGAAGAGAGAGGGAATTCAGACGCAAGGATGAGGCGAAGGGAAGTAGACAGAAATAAGAAAAGAGAATAGTAGTACGAGCGATAATGGGAAAGTAAAAAGAGAAAATTAGGGAAAGAGAAAAGAGAAATGAAGGGGCGTTGGGAAAGGAAGGTAAGGGAAGGCCTGGGAAGATATGACGAAAGAGAATGCGTGAGAACGAGGGGTACGCCCTGGGGAAGGCTGAGGATGAGGACTTAGGGCGAGCCGAGGATGAGGGAGAGGGTGAGAGAGAGCGGTAAATTAAGGTCTGAGGGTGAAAATGAAAAAAAAAATAGGGTATGCCGTGCGGTAAGGGTAAGTGCGAGGGTGTTGGGTGAGGGTCGACTGAGTGGGGGAGGGCGGAGGCGAGGCAGCGACCCGACGAAAGCGGAACCGACAGGTACATTTGCGAGGAGGCCGACTTGCAAAAGGACAAAGTTAAAGACGCGCAGCTGGCTCTCGGCGAGCTGCCGCACCGCACGCGGCTGCCGCAGCTGGCTCGCGAGAGGACCGCATTACTAGAATATTACGAGAACTATTCCTCCTGCTACTACCACCACCACTACCACTACTACTACTACTACTACCGATAAAAAAAAAAAAAAAAAAAAAAAAAAAAAAAAAAAAAAAAAAAATAATAATAATAATAATAATAATAATAATAACAACAATGAAAATCATAATTATTAATACTATCATTATTACTATCACGACTAACACTACTAACGATAACAACAACAACAACACAAGCAACGGAACCACCACCATCGAAGAAAATCTCCCGAGGCGATGGGCTGCGGCGCCCCCCGCCCGACTTCGCCCCCAGCCTGACATCGCCCCCCGCCCGACATCGCCCCCCGCCCGACATCGCCCCCAGCCCGACATCGCCCCCAGCCTGACATCGCCCCCCGCCCGACATCGCCCCCCGCCCGACATCGCCCCCAGCCCGACATCGCCCCCAGCCCGACATCGCCCCCCGCCCGACATCCCCCCCCGCACGACATCGCCCCCCGCCCCCCCGCCCGACATCGCACCCCCCCCCCCCGCACGCCATCGCCCCCCGCCCCCCCGCCCGACATCGCACCCCCCCCCCCCCGCACGACATCGCCCACCGCCCGACATCGCCCCCAGCCCGACATGCCCCCCCCCGCACGACATCGTCCCCCGCCCCCCGCCCGACATCGCCCCCCCCCCCAGCCCCGGCTAAGACGCCACGTTTCCCAGGCCGTCTCTCGGCATCCTCCCGCCGACTGCAGTCTCTTTTCTTACTTCCGACGGACTGCAGTTCGCTTTTACGCAATACGGAGGGAGGGGGAGGGTGGGGGAGATATCATTTGGAAGCACACCCATACGCGCGCACGCACGCATTCACACGGACACGTTCGCGAACATGTGCAGGCATGGATAGACGAACGGACGACAGACACAGACAGACAGACACACAACAGACATACGCGGATGAACACACGAACGAACGAACGAACGGACATACAGACAGACACACACACACACACACACAGACCTTTTGTTTACAGGTGCTGAGCTGGCCGGCAATAATATTACCCTGCTCCCCCCTCTTCCCCTTCCCCTCCCCCCCTCCCTTCGCCCACCCATGAAACCGGATCTATGCAAATGCAGATGGCCATAATGGCACAGCAAATATGTAAAACCGGGAAGGAAGCCGGGGACGAGATGCAGCAATTACATAATATCTTATGCAAGGCCCCTGGGTGCAGTGGGGGGAGGGGGAGGGGGAGGGGGGAGAAGGGAAGGGGAGAATAGTCGGCGGGGGAGGCGGACAGGAGGGGGAAAGGGGGAGATGAGGGAAGCTGAGGGGGCGAGGGAGGGGAATGGGGAAAGGGAGGAAGGGAGAAAGGGAGGAAGGGAGGCTTCGGGGGAAGGGCGGGGGAGAGAAAGAGAGGGGAGGGGGGAGGGGGATCGTCCTAGGAATCTCGAGATGAACGTAGGCGCTCTGCAGGCGAGGGCGCAGGCGCGGAATGACCCTTCCCCAAGGCCCCAACGCAACGCCGCCTCCGCAAGTCCGCAGACAGTCCTTAAGTCGGAGTCTCCTCCTGTGACGAGTCTTCGCCTCCATTCTTCTCCCTCTTTCTCCCTCTCTCTCTCTCCCTTCTCATCTTCTTCATATCATCATCCTGTTTCTCCTTCTCCTGTTTCTGCTTCTCTTCCTTCTCCTTCTTTTCTGTCTCTGTCTCTGTCTCTTCTCTATCTCTTTCTCTGTCCTTCTTCTTCTCCTTCGTCTTCCTCCTCCTACTCCTTCTGAAGTAGCACACGACGCGCCGCGAGAGTCAAGCATACATTACATTTCCCTTGACAGTCGACAAAGCAAGTTCTCTTCCTCGGGATTCGCAGTTTGTGCTGAGAAGCTGACAAGGGAAGGGGTAGGGGGGGAGGGAGGGAGGAAGAAGGGAAAATGAGGAGGAAAGGGAGGCGGTACAGAAATGAAGAGGAGGAGGAGGAGGAGGAGAGGGAGGAGGAGGAGAGGGAGGAGGAGGAGAGGGAGGAGGAGGAGGAGGAGAAGGAGAGGGAGGAGGAGGAGAAGGAGACGGAGGAGGAGGGGGAGAAGGAGAAAAGGAGAAGGAGAAGGAGAAGGAGAAGGAGAAGAAGAAGAAGGAGAAGGGAGGATGAGAAAGGAAACTACACGAAGGGAGAAAGGAGAAAGGAGAAACAAATAAGTAAAGAAAAGGAAAGATATATCTTTAAAGGAGGAGAAGGAAGAGGAAAATAAGAATCAGAAAGAGGAAAGAAGCATAGGGGGAGAGGGGGAGGGGGGAGAACGCCCCCGTCCCCAGGGTCGGGCTGGAGTTCCGCGAGAGGCGACAAAAACGACTCATTAACCGAATTATGAATGGACGAGCGGCGGCGGGGGACTCCGCCTGGGGAGACGGGGAGGGGGAGGGGGAGGGGGACGGGGAGGGGGATGGGAGAGAAGAGGGGGGTGGAGAAGAGAGGGGGAAGGAGAAGGGAGAGGGACGAGGATAGAGGCGGTAAGGGAGAGAGGAGACAGCGAAGAAGAGGAGGTGCGAGAGGGAAAGGGCGAGGAAGAGGGGGAAGAAAAGGTAGACGAAGAAGGGGAGGGAGAGAAAGAAGAAAGGCGACAGTAAGAGGGGGAAGGAAAGGGCGGAGGGGGAGGGGGAGGGGGGAGGGGGAAGGGGGAGGGAGAGGGGGAGAGAGAGGGAGAAGGAGAGGGAGAGGGAGAGACAGAGATAAGGAAAAAGAGTGGCACGGAAAGGAAGAAGGAAGGGGAAAGAGAGAGGAAGAGGGAGAGGAAGCAGGAAAGAGTTCGGGGAAGACGCGTCACGGAAGAGTTTGAGGAATGAAAAGGGAGAAAGAAGAGAAGGAAATAAAAAAGAGGAACGAGGAAGACGTAAAGAAATCAATCACGAAGGGAAAAGCAGAGACAGAAGCAGGGAGGAGAGGATGAAACTGAGAAAAGAAGAGAAAAGAGAGAGAAAAGAAAAGAAGAAAAAGAAAAGATAAAAAAGAAAAGAAAAGAAAAACCACGACCATCACTCTGATCCGTAACAAAGGAATCGGCCGGATCTCCGAGCAGTGCCAGCTGTGCCATCGTCGAGGCCGGCCGGGGAATGTCCGTCGGGAGGGACACGCCCCCGGCGATTGCCTCCGGAGCGAGGAAAAAATCAATAAAAAGTGGAAATAACTCTAATACTTAGAGTAACAAGATAATTGTGATAGTAATGATGATGGTGATGAAGATATTAACATAATCATTAATGATTAAATTCATTATCTAGTTTGATTCCATTTGCTACAATGGATAATCTCTCAGTGTGATATACTGTAATAATGGTAGCAATAATAACGGCAGTAATAATAATAATAATAATAATAATAATAATAATAATAATAATAATAATAATAATAATAAAATAGCAATAATAATAACAATAACAATAACAATAATAACAACAACAACAACAACAATAATAATAATAACATGAAAAGGAAAAAGAAGAAACAAGAGGAAGCAACCACAAAACGGACCCCGCGCGGCAATTCCCGATCTACATTTGCGTGCGAGCAATTAGTAGACGACACCATCTACCGGGAGAGGCTGATGCGATCTCCCCGGCCGGCAGATGGAGGCGCGCCGGCAGCTGCATCCCATCGGAAATGTACTTTCCGCCGCTCAATTTCGCAAAAGCAAAAGTTTCCGTTGGACGAAATCACATAACAAACGTTTCCGTTGGCCAAATTCGCAAAAAAAAAAAAAAAAAATGAAAAACAGGATCTGTCGAAGATCGTAAAACAAGCGTTTCCGAAGCGGATGATCGTAAAAAGCAAACGTTTTCGCCGCGTAAGGTCGGAAAACAAACGTTCCTGCTGACTCATTGTTTTGGCTCGTCTGGTGCTGTTCTTCCGAAACGTTTGGCGATTAACAGATTCATCTTATTCACAATGTGGGGATACAAGGCGACACCGCTGCAGCCTACTGCGCACGTGCCAACAAATGACCATGAAATATGCCAAGCCAATGCCAAATTGCATATTGAAATGTTGCAACGATAAGTTGGGATTAAAAGTTCAGAGGTTACACTGCCGAACTGTTGAAATGTGCAACCGACATGTTCAAAATGGAGGATTCAAATGCGGAAATGTTGAACGGACGAGCCGAGATGAAAAGTTCAAATTATATGACGCCTTTCTATAAAATGTTAAAGCGGAACGGTGGAATACAAAGGCCATGGCACTGATAATGCCAATGGTCACCGAGACAGGAGATGCCAGGGACACCTACATGATGCGCGAGCAAAGCTGCGCTTCTGTCTGTCCGTCTGTCTGTCTGTTTCGTATTTAGTAGCTTATCTGTCCGATTGACTGACTGACTGGCTGACTGACTGACTGAATGTCTCTATCACACACTCATCAATCGTTATGCTATCATAAACTATCATCACCATTACGATTACGAGAAAAATAAGAATAACAACAATAATAATAATGATAAAAAAAATAATAATTACAATAATAATAATAATAATAATAATAATAATAATAATAATAATAAAATAACAATAACAATGACAACAATAATAATAATAATAATAATAATAATAATAATAACAAAAATAATAACAATAATAATATTAACAACAATACTAATATTAATAATAACATCAACAATAAAGACAAAAATAACAATACCCCCCCCCCCCCCCGCGCCGGCGTCCTCGAGGCTGATCCCGCCGAGTGTCACCCGCTGATCGCCTTGAGCTGCCAGTCAATCATGCAATCTTGCAGGATGGAGGAAGGTTATCTAGGTCACAGCTGCGGCGGAGACACTGCAACATGCGCGTTGTATCGACGTAATGGAGAGAGAGAGAGAGAGAGAGAGAGAGAGAGAGAGAGAGAGAGAGAGAGAGAGAGAGAGAGAGAGAGAGAGAGAGAGAGAGAGAGAGAGAGAGAGAGAGAGAGAGACAGAGAGAGACAGAGAGAGAGAGAGAGAAGAGAGAGAGTGAGAGAGAGAGAGAGAGAGAGAGAGAGAGAGAGAGAGAGAGAAAGACGAAAGAATGGAGACATGAAACAGAATGACCAATTTTCTTTGACATTCTTATTTTCTGATCTTCCCTTCGCAATCTTTCGCTTGTTTGAATGTATTTCTATTTTATCCGTTTGTTTCTGTCCGAGAGGATGGCGAAGGAAAATATGGGTTGGCATGAATGAACAGACAAGAACCCCCCCCCACCCCCCCATTCACGAAACAGCTGTCCTTCCTTTTACAACTTCGTAGGATACACGTGTTCCCCCCCCACACACGAGAGAATTTAGGCATCACTTACACTCCACCTGGAACGCTACGACGCCAGTCATTCAGCACGCCCTCACTCATTCACTCATTCATTACAATCAATTACTCACTCAACCATTTACTCACTCATTCACTGAATCATTTACTCATTCACTCCCTCGCTTGGTCGCTCCCTCACCAGCCCACTCGTCTCCCCGCCCACCCACTCAACTCCCTCGGCCTGTGGTAGGTTTGAAGGATCGCATGGCGACCCGAATGCACTCACAAACACACATGCACTCACGCACATACACGAGCACACGCACGCCCGCCGCCTGGCAAATTCGGGCGACAGTTCTCGGAAAGTTATTTCTTCCTTAACAAACGCCCGACCGCACCTCCGCGCCCTCCGAGCCAACTTAGATGCAAATGACCCAAGTTTGCAATGAACGCACGATAACAAGCATTCGATAGGAATTACAAGTTATCGACGCCATTGCGCAGGACCTGGCTAATTAAAAAGAAAAAGAAAAGAAGAAGAAGGTCGCACAAGCGCGCACGCACACACACAGACAAAACGAATGAATAAACAAACAAGCCAACATACACACACACACACACACACACACACACACACACACACACACACACACACACACACACACACACACACACACACACACTGAGTACTGTAAGTAATACTAATGACAGATAATACCTGCTTCACAACACACTTCGAGGCAACACTTTTCATATCTGCAACATCTGCAACGTTTCAAACTACTTCGCTATTCAGGGAAGCTCCAAGATCTCCAATAATATTTTCGTTCTATTTCCTCGCGCGTAAAGATGCACCCTTTCTTAAAATCAAGGCGACCGACTTCACAAACGTTCAAGCAATCAAGCCGAAAATCAAGGCGACCGACTTCACAAACGTTCAAGCAATCAAGCCGAAAATCAAGGTGACCGACTTCACAAACGTTCAAAGCAATCAAGCCGAAAATCAAGGTGACCGACTTCACAAACGTTCAAAGCAATCAAGCCGAAAATCAAGGCGACCGACTTCACAAACGTTCAAGCAATCAAGCCGAAAATCAAGGTGACCGACTTCACAAACGTTCAAAGCAATCAAGCCGAAAATCAAGGCGACCGACTTCACGAACGTTCAAAGCAATCAAGCCGAAAATCAAGGCGACTGACTTCACAAACGTTCAAGCAATCAAGCCGAAAATCAAGGCGACCGACTTCACGAACGTTCAAGCAATCAAGCCGAAAATCAAGGCGACCGACTTCACGAACGTTCAAGCAATCAAGCCGAAAATGTAGATAAACTAAATTCCTTTGTCGTAAGAAAGTGCTCTACAGTTCCAACAAATTAAAATGATAAACAAACCAAAACAAAAATATATATAACTTACAGATAAGTGAACTCAAATGCAAATCAGTATAAACAATATAGCAAACTATTCTACTTGAAGAAAAAAATAATCATAATATAATT
>NC_051393.1:489422-505715 GCF_015228065.2 Penaeus monodon
GGAAGGGAGGGAAGCAAGGGAGAAAGGGGAGGGAGGGAGGGAGGGAGGGAGGGAGGGAGAAAGGGAGGGGAAGGGAGAGAGGGAAGGAGCGACTGAGTAAAGGGAGGGGGAGGGAGGGAGCGATTGAAAGGGGGAGGGAGGAAGGGAGGGAGGAAGTGAAGAAAGGAGGGAGTCCCTTCGCCCTCCCCCCCTTCCTCCCTTCCCCCTCCTTCCCTCCCTCCCTCCCCCTGCCCCTCTCTTGCTTCGCGGCAGGGATCGCGCGGCGGTGAGACAAGGTTTCCGCTGAACAGCTGACATCACCCAGCGAGCTCTACTCTGCGGGTTTTTGTGGCGGATCGGCGTGCCAAGTCACCCGCCGAGGATGATCTCGCGCTGCACGTACTGCACATACGAAACGCGCACATAAACAACCGTTTGCTTGTCCACACTGGTCACACGCACAGACTCACGCACGCACGCACGCAAGTCCACATACATACGGACAAACTTACCGCCTTTTCGCACAACATACATTTACATAACATGATGCAGTTGTTAACGTACCTGAAAAGAGAGAGAGAGAAAAAAGTCAATAAATATATAATTACAAAAGCATTTATATGACAAAAAATATAAGTAATTAAAATAATTATAAGAGATTGATAAGTGACTGTAAGGAGGAGGAGGAGGAGGAGGAGGAGGAGGAGGAGGAGGAGGAGGAGGAGGAGGAGGAGGAGGAGGAGGAGGAGGAGGAGGAGGAGGAGGAGGAGGAGGAGGAGGAGGAGGAGGAGGAGGAGGGAAGAGGAGGGAGGAGGAGAGGAGGGCGAAGGCGAAAACCACGCACCCCGCTTTGAAAAAGATAAAAAGATAAGTCCCGCAGGAATAAAGAAGTAAATCCCGAACTTAAGAAACAAATTTCCAAAGTTCAAATCAAGTTCCAAGTTCGGGAAGGGAAGGAGCTTCATTGTAACGGCGAAAGTCGAGTCGGAGTTGAAGGGAAGGAAGGGAAGGGAAGGGAGGGAATGGAAGGGGAGGGAAGGGAAGGGAATGGAAGGGAATGGAAGGGAAGGGAGGGAATGGAGGGGAGGGAAGGGAAGGGATGGGATGGGACGGAATGGAAGGGAGGGAAGGGAAGGGAAAGGAGGGAATGGAAGGGAAGGGAGGGAAGAGAGGGAGGGAGGATGGAAGGGAGGTAAGGAAGGAGTGTCGGAGAGGGAGCGTGCGGGAGGGAGGCAGAGAGGAGGAGGGAGGCACAGAGGAGGAGGGAGCGGGCGGGAAGAAGCAAGAAGGAGGAAGACCAGTATAAAGGAGTGGGCCGGAGTAGGAGAGGGGGGGGGGCACGAGGCTTAAATAGAGAGGGCGGAGTTGATCGGAATACTCGGGAGGAACTAATCGAGCCGAGCCTTCCCTCTCTCCGTTCGCAGTAGGGCGGGGGAGGGGGGGGCGCTACATGGGGCGGGGGAGAAGGGGTGAAGAGAGGGGGAAAGTTGGGGCGGGGAAGGGGTAAGGTGGGGGAGGGGAAGGGGGAAGGCAAGGGGAACCAGAAACGGCACGGGAGGGGAACGGGGAGGGGGAGAGGGAGGGAAATGGTGAGGGGGGGAGGAATGGAGGGGAAGGGGATAGGAAGGCATTTAAGAGGAATGTAGAGGGTAAAGAGAGGAGGGAAAGGGGAAGAGGAGAGAATGAGGTTGAAAGGAAGGGGAAGGAGAGGGATAAGTGGAGAGGGAAGGAGGGAAGATGAGGGCAGGAGGGAGAACGCTTTGAGGGGAGGGGAGGGGAGGGGAGGGGAGGGGATAGGGAGGAGGGAGGGGAGAAGAAGGGTATAGGTAAGGGGGAGGACGGGGAGGATCGCGTGGCAAGGAGGAACCTTTTTCACACATTTCTTTTTCGGTGCCGGCGTGCACAAGCTTCAGGAATTTCACAATTTCAGTCCACTGAAATCCGCCTTTACGCCTGAAAGATCGATATATAAAACCCTCAACAGGCCAAATAACAGACGAGCAATTATGCAAATAAGAAAGACTACTAATAAAACAAAATGAATAATATGAGTAAATAAATCAAGACATAAAAGACACATCAAACCTAAAAATGCACTCGCGGCGACGCATGACGCGCGCGACCCGTTCGTGGTCCGGAGGCTGCAAATTACGGCTCACGTCAAGATCAGCTGACGGCCCGGCTGCGCGGCTTTAAATACCCGCGCGCCCGTGCCCTTCCCCTCGCCCCGGGCCCCTTCCCCCGGCTCCACCCCTGCTGCCTATGCACCTGCCTATGCTCTCTGCTCCCTCGCCCCTGACGCTGTCTCTGCGTCTCCCTCCTCCCTCCTCTTCCCTGTACCCTTGTCCACGCCCCTGCCCCTGCCCATCCTCCCTGCGTCCCTGCCCCTGCCCATCCTCCCTGCGTCCCTGCCCCTGCCCATCCTCCCTGCGTCCCTACCCCGCTTCTATCCCTACGGCCTCCGCACGTGCCTTCGCCTCTTTTCCCCTCACCTGCCTCAGCCTCCACCCTACTGTGCCCCCTTGCTGGGTGGCCATGGCCCTGCCTCGGCCTGTCTGCCCTTACCCTGCCTCCCTTCTGGACTTTCTTCGGGCCTCTTTCCCCTGCCCTTCCCTCCTTCCCTTATTCTGTCATGAAGGGAAAGATGGAAAAGAAGAGCGAGAGAGAAAGAGAGAGCAGAGAGACCAGAGAGAGGAGAGAGAGCAGAGAGAGGAGATAGATGAAAGAGAGGAAAGAGAGGAGAGAGAGAGGAGAGAATAAAGAGTAGAACGAAGAAAATTTGAAAAGAGGGAGAAATGAAAAAATAATAGAAATGAAGAGAACACTAGTGAGAGAAAAAAAGAAAAACAACTTGACCCAGAAACTGGCGACCACCTCCACCTCCTCCTCCTTACCCTCCTCCTTCTCCTCTTCCTCCCCCTCCAATTCCCCCACCTCCTGCTCCTGCTTCTGCTCCTCCTCCCCCACTCCTCCCCCTCTCCCCCTCCTTGTCCCTCCCCCTCCTCACGAATCTCAGGGACGCGAGCGAGCCTACTCACCTACGCCGTGGGTGGCCGGGCACCTTTAAAATGAAAAAACGTAAGAAAAAAGTGCTTTCGTGGGCACAAATATCCAGAGGACTAAATCGATAGCCAGGAACCGCCGACGCCATTGATGCGGAGGTGACGCTCCTCGCTTTGCTTCTGCTTTTTCCTCTCTCTTGTCTGTCTTTCTTTTATCTCCTATTGCTCTTTCTCCTCTTCTTAATCTTCCCCTTTCTCTCTCGCTCCTTCTATTTCTCCTTCTCTCTCTCTCTCTCTCTCTCATATTTTCTTTCTTGTGCCGTCAGAGAAAATTGTTTGTTATATCTCTATTTTGCAGTCACGTAATATTTACTTTTTTCCAAACACACAGATGTGCATAGATAAACAGACAGAAACAGAAAAATAGAAAACACACACACACACACACACAATATGGATAAATGGATAAATATTTAAATATATGTATGTATGTGTTTAATATATATATATATATATATATATATATATATATATATATATATATATATATATATATATATATATATATATATATATAATCACTTGGGATTTGTTCCACATTCTGCTTAAAGATGCAAGCATATGCAAAAACCTCCCGTCATCTTCTATCCTCTCTCTCGCTCTGTCTCTTTCGGCCTCTGACTCTCTCTCATTCGCTTGCTCATTACTTACATACTTACTTACATACCTGCTCACCCACCCGGCCAACCCCCCATCCACCCACTCACTCTTTTACTCTTTTACTCATTCACTCACTCACCCACGTACCCACCCCCTGCACTCACTCACTCGCTCACCTACGCTCACGTGAATTTTCTTATACTGACATAATCATTCATATTCACACATTCACAAAGACGATACAACATCTATATATCCACTACGTACACAACCTTGTACGAACAAATGCATCAATATATATATATATATATATATATATATATATATATATATATATATATATATATATATATATATATGTACATATATATGCGTGCATGAATGTAAGTACATATAAGGTGGCGTGCGAGTGCGTGCGTGCATGCACACACAACTCACACACTTAAGAGAGAGAACCGGAGCAAAAAATAACTTTTCTTCGCGCGGCCGCAAGGACACCAGAGAAAATCCATGCGACCCGAGGAACACCCACTTCCGGTCAAGGAGAAAGGGGGGGGGAGCAGGAGGAGGAGGAGGCGAAGAAAAACAAGAAGAAGAAAAAGAAGTAGTTGAAGATGATGATGATGATGATGATGATGAGAATGAGGAAGAGAGGGGGATGAGAAAAAAAGAACGAGGAATATGATGGGAAGAAGAAAGAGAATGAAAAAAAAAAAACATTAAAAGCAGAAAGACAAAGCAGAAGACGAACGGAAAAGATTTTTAAAAAACGAAAGAATCTCTTCTGTTCTAACAAGCGTATCGAGGTGATCCTTGAGGAGGTCGGCCGCGCGCTTCCTTTTGTCCTTCGTCAAGAGGTCCCGAGAAGTTGAGGGGGGGGAGGCGGAACCGGAGGAAGTGGAGGGGGGGGTGCGCCTGGAAGGAGAAGGAGGAGGAGGAGGAGGAGGAGGAGGAGGAGGAGAAGGAGGAGGAGGAGGAGGAGGAGGAGGAGGAGGAGGAGGAGGAGGAGGAGGAGGAGGTGGGGAAGGTAGGAGTAGAGGGAGAGAGGGAGAGGGAAGGGAAGGAGTGGAATGGAAAGGGAGACCACAAAAGGGAGAAAGAAGAGGGTAGAATGGGGCAGGGTTGGTGAGGAAGGGGAGGAGAGGGGGAGCGGGAGGGAGGACTGGGGGAATGAAGAGGCAGCTATGAAGGGCACTCACACTCTTCGGCCTATGCGAGCATTAATGGCGGTGGAGGGGGAGGGGGAGGGGGGAGGGGGCGAGGGCAGGGGCTCTGGGAGAGGAGTTAGGGGAGAGGAGCTGGGCAGGGGGAGGGACCATGCGAGGGAGCAAATGACGATGCAGGGAAGAGGGGGGAGAGGGAGAGGGAGAGGGGGATACAGGATCGAGGGAGAGGGGGAGAGGAGGGAGGGGATGGGGTCGACTACGCTAGAATTAATCGAATGTCAGAGTAACTGTCCCGCAAGGAGTCTGCCGCGAGGGGCTACTGGCGAGCCCGGACACGGTCCTAATACTGCGGCGATGTTGCAGACCGAGAACTATATTGCAGAGTCCGCTGCGACCCTTATATTGCTCGTTCCCCACCTTCCATGTATCTAAGTCCCATTTTCATGCCGCAAGTACATATCAGTTAAGTATTCCGTTGTCTATATCAGCACCACGAGACACGAATCCCCCGCGACGTGAACTTGGCATATCTGTTCAAGAAGCGTCCCCAGCCTCGCTCCGAAGACAAGCCGACGCAGAAGGAAGAAATCCGATTAGTCTCGGCCGGAGACATGTTCAAACGTCGTTATGATAATTGCACACGCGCGCACGCACACAGACACAGTGTAAACTATTCGCAGAGGGTTCGCCGCGCGGATACGAACGAGTCAGCTCCCACCGGACGCCTAGTGCGGTCCAGCGACTGCACTGGCCCCGGCAACTCGAGAAGGGTGAACAGACGAAACAACAAATAAATTACGCAATATTACCCCATTAAATTACTTATATACGACTAATAGCAAGTCTTTATAACGCGGACTCCGGCAATAAGGTCTACGAACTACCTTGCCAACATACACGTAGTGGTAAGTGCCAGCATTTGCGGAGCGCCCGCAAGCGAGGAGGCGCGGCGATAGCCTGACTCCGCGCCGCTCCAATTACCGCGAATCTGGTTGCGCTGGTCTTCGGACTGAAATTACTTTGCCGGGAAAACAGTACGTCCTCAGCATCGTTGCCACATTCGACGGAATCGGCGACACCAAGCTCTTCGGAATGATTACTAAAACAAAGCATTACTAACGAAACCCACAGAGTAAGGGGGCATCCCCTTTCTAAAAAAAGAAGCGACGTGGGCACCGACGCCGCCCGCGAGAGACAGCGGCAGCCGTCGCCGCGCCCACAAGGTGTAGCGTCTGGGCACCTCCGCCCACCCGCACGCCGCCCGATTAATCCCGCGCCCCCGACCGCGCTCACGGACGCCAAACACCTCCCAAGGGCATCTCCAACACGCCTTTTCACAGTTAAATCTCCGCCGGCGCTCCCCCTCACGTCCGCCGTCTCCCGAGCTCCAGCCGCCCACACCGCCCGCCGCCCACCGCGCTCTGCTTCGCCTCCCGCCTCGCCCTCAAACGTGTCTTCCCTGTCCCTTGTCCCTTGCGCCCACCCCTGCTCCCCCCGCCCCGTTCTTGCACGCAATTCTTAATCACTGCAATACCACTATGAACTCTCAACCTTTCCCTTCCCTTCCCTTTCCTCCCTTCTCCTTTCTCCCTCCCCTCCTCCCTTCCCTCTCCTTTATCCTCCCCTTCCCCTTCCTTCCATCTCTCCCCTGCTCTCTTGCATTACAGCACTGCCATGCAGCGCGTCACTCATCTCTTGACACATACATTCACTCTTGTCATGCGCAATTAGGTATCCCCCTTGTCATGCGCAATTAGGTATACCCCCTTAACCCACTCTCCCCCCCTTTCCTTCCCCCACTCCCTCCCTCTCCCCCTTTCCTTCCCCCACTCCCTCCCTCTACCCTTCTCCTTTCCCCACTCTCTCCCTCCTTCCCCCTCCCCCTCCGTCCCGCTCCCTCCCTCTCCCCCTCTCCTTCCCCCACTCCCTCCCTCCTTCCCCCTCCCCCTCCTTCCCGCTCCCGTACCGCCGCCACTGTGAGGCATCACCGGAGCAGCCGCCCCATCCCTGCCCCCCCTAGCGTCCGCACCATCAGATGCAGCTGTCACCTCGTCAGTGTACCTCCTGTACCGCTTCTCCCCGTCAGGCGGTCCCGCTCGTCCCTCTCTGCCCGCCCTCGCCGCTCTCTTCCGCCGACGGAGCTCTTATCTCGCTGCCTTATCTCGTGCCGCCCGCCTACCTCCACCTACCAGGACACTAAGGCTTTCATTCGCCATATAATCTTACGCACGTACCTTAAAATAACGGTTCCCACGTTCATTTGAAACCGTGTGCACGAATGAAAGGGTTCTACTCGTGACATGCATAAAAAAAATCCGCCTTTTTAATATAGATCTTTACAGAGAGTGCTGTAAACTTCTGGTTATAAAAAAAAAGAAAAAAAGAGAGAACGAAAGAACGAAAGAAAGAAAGAAAGAAAGAAATAAGGAAAGAAAGAAAGAAAAGAAAGAAAAAAAGAAAAAAGAAAAAAAAGAAAAAAGAAAAAAGAAAAAAGAATATATATATATACACACACACACACACACACACACACACACACACACACACACACACACACACACACACACACACACACACACACACACACACACATATATATATATATATATATATATATATATATATATATATATATATATATATATATATATATAAACACACAGAGCAAAACCTTCCACAATTGAGATAAACGCCCTTGCTCTGCGCGCAGAAAGCGTTCCAAACAATCGAGTGCAAGTTTTCTGATAAGGAGCCCCGCACTGAGCCCCGTGGCCGACAATTAAGCCCTTTTGCCAGCGGAAAGTCTTCGCAAGAAACGACGAGTTGCTCCCGAAGCCCCGGAACGAGAGCCCGCTTTCGAAACGCAAACTTTTTCATGTCTCTGATGACGTTCTTTCCTTCTTTCTTTCTTTCTTTATCTTTTACTATTCCCGAACTGAGCCTCTGTGTTTAAATAAACTTTATTATCTTTGTTATTGTCTATAAACCACAAGATAAACCCTTTAGCATATTAGTTTTCTTCATTCTCCATTGTCGACAGCTGAATAATTTTCGACAGATATTTCTTTCTAAACATCTTTTCATCATGCTTTTCTTCCTTATTTTGACAAATGGCCACATTTTACTCCATCCCCATTCTTTACTTCCTCCTTTCGCTATAAGCTCCGCGTTGAACCCTCTTTAACATATCCTTATTTCTGATCATCCGCCAATGAAATCCTTCTCTAAGTATC
Source organism: Penaeus monodon (assembly GCF_015228065.2). Classification (NCBI taxonomy): domain Eukaryota; kingdom Metazoa; phylum Arthropoda; class Malacostraca; order Decapoda; family Penaeidae; genus Penaeus; species Penaeus monodon. The sequence continues at coordinate 497,463 of NC_051393.1, forward strand.
ATTTCTACTTCATCATCTACAAACACCGAGTTGAACCCCTTTCGACATACTCTACTTCAGTCGATTCAACATAAACCCCGACCTTGAACCCTAATCAAATTGAACCCTCGTCAAAATTTCGTTACAAACAGCGAATTCGCCAGATCTTGCGCGCTGAACCCTTCCATTCCCCTCACCATCTCCTTTTCCCTTCTCGATCCACACTCCCCGAACTGAACCCCTCTCGACATTTCCTCCTTTCGTCCATTCGCTCCTGAACCCTTTATTCCCGTCGCCCGTAATCAGGTTCCCCGTCAACTACGGCGAGAACGGAGCTTAATCGACGCCGCACCTGTAGTTCGAGGCGAGGCAGGTTGCACGGAATGCATGCAATGAGCTCACGCCTCGAACACAGAACACGAGCACGCAGTTAGTTGTGCATGATTTAGTTCGTCCTGAATTTTCCAGTAAAAAAAAAAATGTGGGAGAGATCGGGATGTTTTCGATTTATTTGTGCTTGAGTATGTGTTTGTGTGTGTCTGTATGCTTTTGTGAATGTGGAAGGCTGTGTGTCTGTGAATGTGGAGGGTTGGATGCGCACGTGTGTGTGTGTGTGTTTGTGTGTGTGCGCGCGCGCGCGTGTGAGCGCCTGTTTTTGTGTAGAGAGAGACCGAGCGAGAGCGGAGACCAAGAGCAGCGCGACGGGAGTAACAGCGAGGGCGCGCGCGCGTGAATGCAGGCACGTCTACGCGGCAGCGTACATGTGTGCATAATCAGAGGTGCTCTTGAAAAGGCTTTACGACGCTGCAAATCAAATGCCAATACACGTATCACTGGTACAGTCACGTGATCAACTTAATGGAAGCCACAACAAAGAGGCAGTCAGGCTCTGCGGCGCACCCGGAGGGAGGGAGGGGAAGGGGGGAAGGAGGAAAGGAGGGAAGGAGGGAGAGAGGGAGGGGAAGGGGGGAAGGAGGGAGAGAGGGAGGTACTAGAAGGACGGATGTGGAGGTATCAATAGGAAAGGGAGGGGATGGGAAGGGATGGGATAATAAGGGAAGGGATAGGAAGGGAGGTCCCTCCCTTCCTTCCTTCCTTCCTAGGAAGGGTGGGGACGCGAGGGGAAAGGAGAGGAGAAAGAGGGAGAAAGAGAAAGAAGTAGAAGAAAAGCCGAGAGGATGAGAAGAGGAGGAAGAGGGGGGGAGGGAAAGGAAGGGGAGGGAGGGGTCACACCGAGTCAAAGAATGAGAGAGAGAGGCACAGACAACCTCATCCCCTCCTCCCCTCAGCCGCCCAGTGGCAGCGGCGTCGGAAAAGCACGCACGCAACACACGCGCACACACCTACACACATGCACACACGCACTTACACACACACACACGCACGCACGCACACACATACACACGCACCCTCACCTTCCCCTCACCTCTACGGTTCGCTCGTACCTGAAAATCGATGATTTCCCCTCTACGGGCCTTTGGCTTTCGTGCTCCCCTCGCGCCCTGCCCTACATTCCTGCAAGCGCTCGAACAAGAGCCGGCAGGGGGGGGGGGCTAAGGAGACAGGTCGGGACAATTAGGGGGGAGAGACGGGGAGAGAGAGAGAGGAGAGAGAGAGAGAGAGAGAGAGAGAGAGAGAGAGAGAGAGAGAGAGAGAGAGAGAGAGAGAGAGAGAGAGAGAGAGAGAGAGAGAGAGAGAACACGAAAGAGAGAGCGAGAAGCCAAACGAAGCCCGAGATGCCAGCCATGTAACAGTTCCTCCGATTAATCCCGGCGACCGTCACAAAGCGCGACGGCGATAACGACAGCGATTCCATTAAGCGCAAGAAGGGCGTCGTTTTCATTCACGATTCTCACGCAGCGGGCGATCGATTCGGGTGATCGACAGCCCCGATTAACGAGACATGAAGAGAGGAAGGGAGACGAGGGAAGAGAAGAGAAGAGAAGAGAAGAGAAGAGAAGAGAAGAGAAGAGAAGAGAAGAGAAGAGAAGAGAAGAGAAGAGAAGAGAAGAGAAGAGAAGAGAAGAGAAGAGAAAAGAGAAGAGAAGAGAACAGAGAGAAGAAGAAAGAAGAGAGGAGAGGAAAGGAGAGAAGAGGAAGAGAGAGGAGACGAGAGGAGACGAGAGAGATAGAGAGAGAGCGTTCCTAGCTTTATAGTTATTCGTAGCAATGATAAGCAACGCCTGACAAACGCCGGTTCTCAAACGACGGCAAAGCTTAGGAGCACAAAATAAATACGTTTATCCCGAAATAAATAAGTCTGCCTTAAAACACCGCTTCCAGGAGTTCCAAAATTAATTAATTTCGTCTCTCTCTTCTTCTCCCCTCCCCCTTTCCTCCCCCTCCCTAGCCTCCCCTTCCTCACGAGCGCGTCCACCCCCCCCCCTTTGGAAGCAATCCATATCTTACCTCTCTCCTCTCTTCTAGTCGATTATTTCCCCTCTTCATTTTAACGAACTCGAGGAATAAGCCTACGAGGTGGAGGAGAAGGAGGAGAAGATGGAGGAAGAGGAGGAGGAGAGAGAGGAGCAGCAGGAGAAGGAGGAGGAGGAGGAGGAGGAGGAGGAGTTGGAGAAGATAGGGGAGGAGGAGGAATGCATGGAAAAAGGTAAAGAGAAGGAGGGCGAAGGGTAGGAGGACGAGAAGGCAGAGGAAGAAGAAAAGGACGAGGAAGAGGAAAGGAAGGGGGAGGAGGAAGGAGTGGAAGAGCAGGAAGGGGAAGGAAGGAGGAGGAGTATGAGATGGTGAAGAAACCGCCCCTGCTGTTGCTGACGCGAAAGGCTAGCTACTCTGCGGGAAGGAGCCACGCTCAAAGGGCGTCGCCGTTCTCCCGCCTTTCAGCTCTGCCCTCTTCCCCTCAAGGCTCTCTGACCTCTTGCCCAACACGGGACTTTCGACCTTTCCGAATACCTTCCCGTCCCGAGGTAGAAGAGAGGAAGAAGCAGCAGCAGCAGCGGAAGGAAGGAAAGGAGGAGGAAGTGGAGGATTATGATGGAGAAGATAGTGAAGAAGGAGAGGGAGGAAGAGAAGATGAAGAAGAGAAGAAGAAGAAGAAGAAGAAGAAGAAGAAGAAGAAGAAGAAGAAGAAGAAGAAGAAGAAGAAGAAGAAGAAGAAGAAGAAGAAAGAAGAAGAGGGAGACGAAGAGGAAGAAGGAGGAACACGATGAGTAAGATGAACAACAACAACAACAACAACAACAACAACAACAACAACAACAACAACAACAACAACAACAACAACAACAACGAGGAGAATGAGACGGATCTCCTCCTTTTCAACGCGGGGGGGGGGGGGGAGCCTTACTCCCGAGATAGGCGCCGCGACACCTATTGTGCGCCTTGGCCATTCTCCCTTCGCGTCGCGCGGGGCCGGGCGTATGGCGGGCTGATCGATGCCGGCTACTTTTTCAGCTGAAATGATCGGTACCTCTTTCGCCTCCATACTTTTCCTACATTCATTTCTCACACCAATTTACCTGCGTCTGCTTTACCCTCCAATTCACCTGCGTTTATTTCGCCTCCCAATGTATCGTTACATATCGTTCGCAGTGTTAGGTATCGCGTCGATTTGGACTTGAAGTGATTCGGATAAAAAAAAGTAAAAAAAAAAAGAGCAATGTACTCACCTAAAGTGCATATTCCTGTCGGCATACATATGGATCTATTAGCCTGTCCCCGATATACATGCAAGCCGTTCTGTGTATCGCTTTCCGCGTGCCTGAACAAACAGACACACACGCAATATATGTAGCTACAATGGATTTATATATCAGTGCACACGCACAATATATGTATATACTGTATATGTGAAGGCGCGCGCGTGCGTGGCGCTTGCACTCATACACGCACGCGCTAAGACACACATACACACATGGAACACACGCGTGCGTTTGCATAAGTTAACGAAAAGCGACGAACAGAGACAGATCCTGCCATCAACGCAGGCATAAACGCGTAATCATGGAATCGTGATAAATTGGGCAGCGAGGCCGGCGTCTCACGATAATTACACTCGACTTTCGAGTCCGCGACCAAGATGAATAGCCATTACACGACCTGCGTCCTCGCCCGCAGCGCCACCCGGAATTAACGTGAGGCCGGGGCGGTGTTCGGCACGTCCGAATGCCCGAGTGTGCTTCGCGTTGGAGGGAGGGCGACGAAGCCCGGGCGAGGAAACGAAGCCTCTCGTTCAATGTGCTGACATCTATGGTATTGGTCTGTTTCGTTCTCGGTCTCGGTCTCTCTCTATATGAACATGTTTGTACACCCTAAGAGGAAAAGTATCGTCCCACATTTTTTTTAATCAGCTACATACTCTAACACTACATCCATTTCATCTTATCGATATCCATATATCCATATCTGTATATCAAATCCATATATCTATCTATTCATCTCTTACTATAGACAGATTCATAAAAAGAGACATATAGCACAGAAGGAAAAATAGATAAATGTAAAATAAATAAATAAATAAATACATAGAGGTATACAAGCGTCGTTCGAAACTATCCGTTCGAAGACACTCACAAGTCACAAAAGTCTACGGTCACGGAACACCAGATTTCACTAACTCGCACACGGGTGACCAGTCGAACTAAATAGCCCTTTAGAAAATACTGAACATCATTCTGGAAAGGAAATGATATTACGCCTCATTTATAATCACGCACGCACTATGGCACTCAGGCGGCCGAGGAGAGTAAAGACGGGGCCGTAGACGGAACTAATGCAGCAGGATGGAGGATAAGGATGGCGGAACCCCACATAGAATGTGTAAAGGAGGAGAAAGAGAGAGAGGGGAGGAAGAGGAGGAGGAGGAGGAGGAGGAGGAGGAGGAGGAGGAGGAGGAGGAGGAGGAGGAGGAGGAGGAGGAGGAGGAGGAGAGGAGGAGGAGGAGGAGGAGGAGGAGGAGGAGGAGGAGAGGAGGAGGAGGAGGAGGAGGTAGAGGAAGAGGAGGTAGAGAAAGAGGAGGAGGAAGGGGAGGAGAAAGAAGAAGAAAAAGATGATGAAGCAACAGAAATTCTAGAATGCAAGACAGAAAGGAGAAGCGAGAGCATAACGAGGAGGCAGAGAGAGAGAGGGAGAGAGGGGAGGGAGGGGGGGAAGACGAGGATCAGCTGATATCAGCACGTGGAGTGGATGTGAGGAGGGGGTGGAGCCACGAGGGAGGGGTGGGGGAGTGGGGGGAAGGGAATGGGGAGGCTTTGGTTGCCATTGCTCGCCAGACGCCACTGCCCTCACCTCCGGCATTCTGTTCAGTGCGCTTCGCTAATGAATATCTGGCGCTTGACGTTTATTCGCAAACTGCGCAAAATCACTCCATTACTCATACCTTTACGCTATAATGACAAATGAAAGATTTTTTTCACGCTCGATAAGCTCCGTCCAGTATTTTCACCGGGTTTATTTCAAGCGCACTAATTGCGAGAGCCCAAAAATAGACTAATGTATTTCCAGATATAAAGTAATATTCCGAATTATATAAAAAGAAAAGAGTTAGGATATCTGCACAATACAAAATCACTGAACCTAATCTTTAATTTCAACTTGAATAATACTTTAATAGTAAAACCATGAAGGTGAGATCTGATTAAACTTTACATGATTTAACAGATTAAGTTAGGAAAAAAAAATAAATAAATAAAATAAATAAATAAAAATGAACGTCTCTCTCTCTCTCTCTCTCTCTCTCTCTCTCTCTCTCTCTCTCTCTCTCTCTCTCTCTCTCTCTCTCTCTCTCTCTCTCTCTCAACACAAAAGAAAAACACCAGCAAATGCGTTCTTCTGCCGATTAAAATTCCACCTTCGGCAACCTGGCCGCTACGCCGCCATTGCCCGGGTTGTGTGCGGGCTATTTTGGGAAACTTTTTTTCCTTCTCCTTTTCTCTTCTGCCGTCTTTCTTCTCAGGGTCTATCTAGGAAATGCATTCTATGGGACTTCCTCCTCCCCCCTTCCTCCCTCCCTGCTTCCCTCTTTCCCTTTTCCTCCTCCCTCCTTCCTTCTCCCTCCCTGCTCCTCTCTTTTCCCTCTTTCTTCCTCTCTCCTTCCCTCTTCTCCCTCCTTCCTTCCCTCTTCTCCCTCCCTGCTTCCCTCTTTCTCCCTCCCTCCTTCCCTCTCATGTTTCCTTCTTTCTTCCTTTCCTCCGTGCATCCTCCTCCTTCCTCACCGCTATGCTTCTCCTCGTCTTCGTCCACTCTTCTTGACTCCAATGCCCCAATCACCCGCTTACCCCAATGCCCCAATCCCTTCTCCTCGGCTTCATGCCCCTCACCCAACCCCCACGCCCACCACATCCTTTCTCCGCCCCAATCTTCCCGCCCTCTTCTAAGGCCCCAATCTTTGCTCCTCTCCTCTATGCCTCTATTCACCGTCAACTAATCCCCAATCATGACCTTGCTGTCAAAAGCGGAAGCGATTTCAGAGAAGGTCTTCTTTTTGCCTTTTTTTTCCTTCACGCTTTTTCTTCTTTATCTGAATAAGGGTAAAAAAAATGTAGGTAACACCTATCTATTCACTAACTTATCTATCAACCCATTAACTCTCAGATGAATCTTTAAAATGGCGACACGATATGCCAATTAACTCGTTCGTCACTGCATCCCACCAACTCTTTATCACAAAGCTTCGAAAAATGTCGGCCACTCCCTGTGTATTCCCTTGCCTTATTTACCTCCTTTCATCCCTTACCTCTCTTCTCTGTGGCCTCGGACTTCCTTGTGCCATCGGCTGGACTTCGAGTGTGACGTCACTTCCTCGTACCCCGGCCTTTAATTTTGGAAATGGCGTTACAAAGATGGGAATATCAACAAAAGCAGTTTTTTTACGTAATGCGCACGGAGGCATCGGGTACGTATAATTACGGACTCTCTCCGCAAAAAAAAAGAAAAAGAAAAAGAAAAAACGTACACACATGAACACATACAAGCGCGCTCACGCATAAAGCCACAGACACCGACGCGTAAAAAAAAAAAAAAAAAAAAATCCCGTTGGGTGAGGAACGGACTGGAAATGTGGCCGGACACGAGGGCGGGACAAGAAAAATGTCCTGGAACAAAGAACCAAAATAGATACGTCCTGGTTTGGGGAATACAAGAAACATGTTGAGGCTGGAAAACATGACCCTTGCTTGAATCCAAAATGCACGCAAAATCTCTCACACTTTCAAACACAGTCAAACACACTCACACACTCTCTCTCTCACACACAGGCACGCACGCACGCACGCACGCACGCACGCACGCGCGCGCGCACACACACACACACACACACACACACACACACACACACACACACACACACACACACACACACACACACACACACGCACACGCACACGCACACGCACACGCACACGCACACTCACACGTACACACACATACACACACATTTATAAGAATGAGTTAGTGCGTTCATGCGTGGATGTGCATGCGCGTGCGCATGCACCTGAGGGTGTGCGTGAAATTAATAAACGAAATGTCTATCCCATTTTCTATAATAAAAAATTGTAATCTATGTAACGAAATTCCTTCTCCGCACATCAGTCAACCCTAAAACAGCCGTCGCCGAAAAGCAAGGCGGCGAGTTTCGTCGCGAGGAGCAATCGATTTCAGCGCCTAAGTTTAAATGGATCTCAAACAGCTGCACGAATAAACCCGATGGATTCACAAACCAAAGCCATTCAAGAAATAAAGACTTATTCCAACCAAACTGAAGCACTCTTAAAGACAGGACTCCTTAAAAGATCTGTCTTACAACCCCCCCCCCCCTCCCCGGCCCTTTGAAGGAGGTGCTTTCAAGAGCGCGAGTCAAAAGGTGTTCGCCAGTTTCATTTTCTATGGGCGGCTCGGCCTCGGAGTATTGAGCAGGCGTCGCTCGCAGCTCCAGGAAGCTCCCCACCCCCACCCTCCTACCCCCCTCATGGTGCCATGGCTTCCACCTGGCTTCTCGAGTGTTCTCCGGGCCTCTGCCAACGCCTCGCCGCGCCGTCATGCCAAGCATGGTGCTCGCCGTGCTTGCGGATACGTCCTTCTCGGGTCTAATCCTTCGACACCGTCATCGCTCGATGGTACTTATCCTTCGTCCTATGACGTCACCTCTCACCCGACGTGAAGTTCTAAGCCCCGCCGCCGATTTAATCTCTTGTTTCGCAGCAATTCTGCCTTCTCGAGACAGTAATCATTACCATCACTCAAGTTTGCACTACCATCACCATACGTCGGTGTCAACACCATTCTCCCCCACGAACCGTTACTGACAGCACGCCGCAGCCG
>NC_051393.1:505815-517152 GCF_015228065.2 Penaeus monodon
TGGGGTTTTTCACTTGTTTTGTTTATTTGTTATTGTTATTATCGTGTGTGTGTTTTTGTTTTGCAAGTGATTGTGTTCGTGTACTTCCAAGACGCCTGTAATGACGGTCTCTCAAAGCCACGGCGGTCGGTCGGGAGCCAAACAGAATCCTTACGACGGGGGCCTCGGGGCTCTCCGTCGCTTTCGCTCTTTATCATTTGCTTGTATTTATTTACTCTCTCTCTCCTCCTCTCTCCCCTTCCCTCTCTCTCCTCTCTCTTCTTCTCTCTCTGTCTTCTCTCTCTGTCTGTCTCTCTCTGTCTGTCTCTCTCTGTCTGTTCTCTCTCTCATCTCGTCTCTCTCCCCCTCGTCTCTCTCTCTCCCCCTCTCTCTCTCTCTTCTCCTCGTTCTCTCTCTCTCTCTCTCTCTCTCTCTCTCTCCCCCCTCCTCCCCTCTCTCACTTTATCACTCTCTACTCACTCAACTCACCTCACTCACTCACTCACTCACCTTTACCTCAACCCCCACTCACTCACTCACTTCATCTCTCTCTCTCTCTCTCTCTCTCTCTCTGTCTCTTCCCCTCTCTCTCTCTCTCCTCCTCTCTCCCCTCCTCTCTCTCCTCTCTCTCTCTCTCTCTCTCTCCTCGCTCCCCTCCTCTCCCCTCTCTCTCTGTCTCTCTCTCTCTTCCTCTCTCTCTCTCTCTCTCTCTTTTCTCTCTCCCCTCTCTCTCTCCTCCTCCCCTCTCTCTCACCTCCTTCTCTCCCTCTCTCCCCCTCCTCACTTCTCCCTCTTTTCTCTCTCTCTCCTCTCTCTCCCCTCTCCTTCCTCCTCTCTTCCTCTCTCTCTCTTCTTCTTCGTCTCTCTCCACTCACCTTTTCCTTCTACACACACACACACACACACACCGATAAGTATTAGTACATAAATTTGGATTTATATGTGTATGTATGTATATTTGTATATATATTTTATATTATATTATCTCTCTCTCTCTCTCTCTCTCTCTCCTCTCCTCTCTCTCTAATCTCTCTCTCCTCTTCCTCGCTCTCCCCTCTCTCTCCTCCTCTCTCTCTCCTCTCTCTCTCTTTTTCTCGTCTTCTCTCTTTTCTCCCTCTCCCCTCTCCTCTCCCCTCTCCTCTCTCTCTCTCTCTCTGTCTCTCTCCTCCTCTCTCTCTCTCTCCTCTCTCTTCTCTCTCTCCCCCTCTTCTCTTTTATATTATAATAAAATATATAAAATATATAAAATATATAAAATATATAAAATATATAAAATATATAAAATATATATAATATATATAATATATATAATATATATATATATATATATATATATATTATATAATTAATTATTATATTATATTAATATGCCGACTTAAAGGAGATGGGCCGTAAGGGAGCAGCGGGGGGGGGGGGGGTCTCAGCTGCGGCGGCGAGCGATTGGCCTCTGTTGTTGTCGTCCCTTCGCCGACGCCCCCCTGAAAGTGGCAGCGCACGTTTTTGGACCCGGTTGCGGGAAGGGTTCCTGGCCCCCTGTGTGTGTGTGTGTGTGGTGTGTGTGTTTTGTGTTGGTTGGTGTGTGTGTGTGTGGGTGTGTGTGGGGTGTGGTGTGGTGTGGTGGTGGGCTGTGTTGCTGGGTGTGTTTTTGTAGGTTTTTGTGTGTTTTTTATGTGTGTGGTGTTTTGTTGTGGTGTGTTTTTTGTATGTTGTGTGTGGGTTTTGGTGTGTGTGTGTTTGGGTGGTGGTTGGGGGGGGGGGTGTGTGGGTTGTGGGTGTTGTGTGTTGGTGGGGGGGGTTTTTGGGGGGGTGTGTGTTTTTTTGGGTGGTGGGTGTTTTGGGTGGGGTGGTGTTGTGGGTTTTTTTTGTGTGTTGTGTGTGTTGGGGTGTGTTGGTGTGTGTGTGTGGTGGTGTGTGTTTTGGGGGTGTGTGTTGTGTGTGTGTGTGTGTTTGGGGGTGGGGGTGGGTTGTTGTGGGTGTGTGGTGGTGTGTGTGTGTGTGGGGGGGGGTTTTTGGTGGTGTTGGGGGGGGGTGTGGGTTTTTTTGGGTGTGGTGTGTTTGTGTGTGTGTTTTTGGTGTGTTGTTTTGGGGTGGGTTTTTTTTTGTGTTGGGGGGTTGTGGTGTGTGTGTTTTTTTTTTTGTGTTTTTTGTGTGTGTGTTGGTGGGGGGGTGTGGTGTGTGTTTGTGTTTGTGGTTGTGGGGGTGTGTGGGGGTTGGTGTGTGTGTTTGTGCGCGTGCGCGCGTGTGTGTGTTTGCGCGCCAAAAACATAGATATAATTATAGAAAGAGATCGCAAAAAAAGAAAAAGAAAAACAGTGTTTCATTCAGCGAGAAATTCCCCTTTTTTTGTTTTTTTCCTCGCTCCAAAATGCCTCGCCACTTTGGGGAAAAAATGCACACGCGGCTGATCAGTATGATTTATTTCCTCTTGGCTGATGTAATTATGCAAGCTGAGGCTAGTTTAGGGAGGGAGGGGGGGGAGGAGAGAGGTTTGGAGGGAGGAAGGGAGAGGGAGAGAGAAAGGGAGAGACGGAGGGAAGGAGAGGAGGAAAAGGGAGAGGGAGAGGAGAAAAGGAGAGAAGGAGAAAGGTAAAGAGGGAGAGAAGGAGAAAGAGGGAGAGGGAGAGAAACAGAAAGGGGGGAGGGAGGTGGAAATGGCGGTAAAGCTGGGAAGAGGCAGAGAGAAAGGGAAGGTAAAATAGGGAGGGGGGAAGGGAAAGGGGAGGGGGAAAGGGGGAAAAGAAAAGGAAAGGGAGATGGGGAAAAACAAAAAAAGAGGGAAAAGGAATTTTTTGATGGATCCCCATGGATGGGGAAGAGGGGGAGGGGAGGGGGAAGGGAGGGGGAGAGAGAGAGAGAGGGGAAAGGGAAAGAGAGAGGGGGAGGGAGGGAGGGAGGGGGGGAGGGGGGGAGGGAGGGGGGAGGGAGGGGAGGGAGGGGGGGAGAGGGGAGGGAGAGGGGGGGGGAGGGGGGGAGAGGGGGGGGGGGGGAGGGGGGAAGGGGGAAAGGGGGAGAGGGAGAGGGAGAGAGAGAGAGAGAGAGAGGGGAGGAGAAAAGGGAAGAAAAGAGAGAGAGAAGAGAGAAAAGAGAAGAGGGAGAAAAGAGAGAGGGGAGGGGGGGGGGGGGGGAGGGAGAAGGAGAGAGAATATTACGAGTCGTTCGTCCCAAGTTTGTGTCGGCGAGAAAGGCCCGCTGCTAAAACCTTTTTTTCGGAGCGGGTTAAAAAAGGGATGAGGGAGGCGGAAAAAAAAAGCGATTTAAAAATCAATTTTTCTTTTTGTTGCTTTTTCATTTTCCATATATATTTTTCCTTTGTTGTTGTTGATGATGAGGGTTTGGGGGTTTGGTGGTGGTTAATTTTGGTGATGTTTTCTGTTGGTAATAAATTTTAAATGAGGGGTGAGCTGTGGGGGGGTTTAGTGATGAATTTGATTGGAATTTGGATTGGGGGGCGAGGGAAAAACGGTGAGGGTTTTTGGAAAAAGGAGATTTGGGATGTTTTTTTGGGAAAACGGGTGAGGGGGGAGTTGTTTCGATTTGAGGCGGGGGGGGAGCGGACACAGGGGACCCAGGGGAAAAGGGGGGAAAAGTGAGCGCGGGGGCCGTAGTGGCAGCCTCGAGGGGGGGTTGGGGTATTGTTAAAAATTTGGCGGGGCCGGGGGAAACCTGCCCGGGGGCGGCTGACGAAATGATGGACGAAGGCAAGAGAGCGATAAGAAAGAGAGGAAGAGGAGAGAGGAGAGGAAAAGAGAGGCGCGGTTGCCGAATCTGTTTTCTCGGCTTGGCACTTCGGCTTTAAGGTTGATGGCTCTCCCCCCCCCCTCGCTCCCTCTCCTCCCTCCCTCTTCCCCTTACCTCCTCCCCCTTCTCCCTACCTTCCCTTCCTCCTGTTCCCCTTCTCGTTTCCCCGCTTCTGCTCCTCTGCCCACCCCCACGTTTACTAGGCTGTGTGTGTGTTTGTGCGTGTGCGTGTGCGTGTGCGAGGGAGTGTGTGTGTGCTGGAGAGTGTGAGTGTGAGTATGAGTATGAGTGAGTGAGTATGAGTGAGTATGAGTGTGAGTGAGTATGAGTGTGAGTGAGTATGAGTGTGAGTGAGTATGAGTGTGAGTGAGTATGTGTGTGTGTGTGTGTGTGTGTGTATATGTGTATGTGTGTGTGTGTGAGAGTGTGTGTGTGTGTGTGTGTGTGTGTGTGTGTGTGTGTGTGTGTGTGTGTGTGTGTGTGTGTGTGTGTGTGTGGCGGGAGAGTGTGAGTATGAGTATGAGTGAGAGTATGAGTGTGAGTGTGTGTTTGTCCTTTTTTATTATTATTTTTGCGTATTGCGTTTGCATCTACTTCCACGTCTCGTGTGCCTGTGCTAGGTTTGAGTGAGTGTGAACACAAGCTGGGCGTAGGGGTGTTGCGTTCTCATGCGGCGGACGCGCACGAACTCTCTATCTGTCGAGTGCGTTCGTACGTCGCGTTAGGATTGTTAAAAGGTGTTTGTTGTTCAAGTTCCTCTAATTAGCTTCCTCCAGTGCACTGGCTTCCAGTTGCTTCTCGTGTGGGTCATCGTGCCATTGTAAATCCTCAGCAGCCACTCGTAATCCCAGTCTACTACAGTGTTACTGAATCTACCTACGATCTTGACCGCCACCGTAATCTCCTGTCGACTCTTGGGATCTCCCGGAATAAGGGCAACGGATATGGACCCTCGCGCAGGGCATATGCGTTGGTGCTGCACACACTAAACCTCTTTTGCGTATATTGGCAGGTGCGGGGTGGGCGTCGGGGTAGGGGCGGGATGGGTTGGGGTGGGGGATTCTGGAAGTGGGGGGGGAGTAAGTATGGGTTGGGGCGTGTGGGTGGATAGCACGGGCGTTGGGGAAGGGGGGTGGGGGTGGAGGAATCCTTGCACATTGAGCCTTGCAAGAGTACAGTGATGTTTTCCGAGCCAAGACGTGTGTTTTTGTGGGTGTGTTTTTTGAAGTTGCTGTCGGCTGAGGAGAGGCGAGGAGAGCGCTGTCTCTCGGCGGGATTTTATTTGTCTTTTTCTTTTCTTTTCTCTTTTTTTTGTTGGGGGGGCGGGGTAGGGGGGGAGCTCGGTTGAGGCTGATCTTGTTCTGTTTGTAAGACACGATTCTTGGGAGAAAAATTGATGCGGTGCTCGCGGTGCTCGTGGATTTTCTTTTGGGTTCTTAGATCGGGCCACAAAAACCCTCGTGTACACTCACATTTACATAAGTACATGCATGCATACATACGTACGTACATACATACACACCTACACACACGCACACGCGCGTATTTACACTCACACCTATACTCGCACACACTCAAACCCAAACAGACGCACGCCCACACAAGACTGTATTTACATTTTGCAGCGAGATACATTTTCGGTGCCCCTGCTCTCTGGGCATGCACTGACGAGGTCTTAGCGAGTGTAAACGGGCAGACTCTTTATCCTAAAATAATGCTAGACTATTATGTTATTAAGGTTCGTTTTTCTCCCCCAGGTAAGGACCGGACTAGCCCGTGCCCAGCTGCCCGCGCTCGCGCCGCCCGGCCGGGTAAGACCAGGAGCTGATTCTTGTCTCCTCCATCCCTCCCCCCGCCCTCACCCGGCCCTCCCTCTTTCGCTACCGGCCGCTGTCCTCCCTCCTATCCTCCCTCCCTCCCCTCTTCCCCTCTCGCTACAACCCGTCCTCCCCTCCCCTCCCCTCTTTCCCCTCCCTCCCTTACTCCGACGCCTCTTCCATCCGCCAGTGGCCACTATGCCCCCTCTCTCCTCCCTCGCCCTCCCCCGCCCTTCTTCTTGCGACAATCCCTTCCTCTCCCCTTCCCCCGCCCACCTGCACCCCCCGCCCCTCCCCTCCCCTGGGCACCGTCTCTACGCCCTTGACCGCCCTTTTTTGCCCCGGAAGGAGATGGTTCTCCCGACGGGCGGCTCTTGTCGTGGCATCTTGACTCGCGCTGAGCGACGGCTCGAGCGCCTGTGGCGGCGAGCGTGCCCGGCCTCACGTGGTGCTGACTCTACGCATGCGCATTCCGACGCGACTGTTGCCCTGCCCGTCAGCGTTGCTCGAGCTGCTCCTGTGGCAGCTTGTGATTCGAGTGCCGCGTCTCAAGACCCCATCGCACGCTGATCATGCGTTGCCACAACCCATCGAGAAACTACTTACTGTTGTAGAAAACAAAGAACAACTTCGCAGTGGCAGATCCCAACGCCACTCAACCACCACATAATATCATTGCCAACGCCGCATACCACATCGGCATACTCTTACGTAATGTGACCACAGGCCACACTAGCTAATCCCTTCGGTAACCATCTTTTTTGCCGCTGGCTAGACCACGTGGCTGGACCTCGTGGCTAGAGGAGCGAGGGGCCGGGATAGGCCGGCCGCCGTCGAGGAGGATTGCGACGAGCGGGCGACGGCGGCAGCGCGGAGAGGTCGACGGCCGCGGCGCTGTGCGTGACTGAAATATACCGGCCGCCGCGGGACCGCCTCCGAGGAGCGCAGCGCGGCGGGACTCGGCGAGGGAGGGGCGGGGAAGCGGCTAGGAGAGGGGGTAGGGGCGGGGTAGGGGTGGGGGAAGGTTAGGGAGTAGAAGGGGGCTAGTTGTTGGTCGCATTGTTACTGGAATGGTCGTAGTAACCATGGAAGTAGTAGTAGTTATGGCAACAGTTGTGGTAGTAACAATAGCAGCAATAGTAGTAAAAAGAAGAGGAAGATGGAGAAGAGGAAAAGAGGGGTGAGAAGACTAGGAAGAGGAAGAGGAAGAGGAAGAAGGCGCGGAGCGAGGCGAGGATGTGGGCACCGCGCGGATTTCGTAAGGCTGTCCGCACATCTCACGCGGCCGAGGTTGTTGATCCTCAGCAAGCAGGGGGGGGGCAGTCGGTTGGACGGACGGACGGACGGACAGGCGGACGATGGAGCTGCGGTAGCATGTGTAGCAATGGTTCGTTGGGGCAAACAGATCACCCTCTCCCTTCTCACCCTGTTCGTTCGGGTCACCCTTCTCCTCCTTCAGGATTTCTCCCCTTCGAAGTGTCGCCCCATCTTTCGCCTTGGCAGAGGGAGAGGGGGAAGGAGAGAGAGAAGGGCAGGGGGAGAGAGAGAGAAAGATATGGAGAAGAAAAGGGAGAGGGAGAGGAAAAGAGAGTGGGAGAGAAAGGGGGGAGAGAGAGAGGGAGAGGGGAGAAAGAGGGAAAGGGAGAGGGGAGAGAGAAGGAGAGGAGATGGGAGAGAGAGGGAGAGGGGTAATAATCTAGTGACCCCGGCTAATGAGACGCCACTTACGCTCTTACGACAAGAGCAGAATGACTTCATGCAAGGCCCAAGCCAGTCCGCTCATCCTCCTCCATCTTGACTTTTCACTTGCAATTCGGTTGAGTGTGTCTTGTCCTACAACGACTAACCCATTGCCATGCTGCAAGGGTATTTAAAGTCGCATGAGTTGGTTTTCATTTATGTTCATGTTGATGGTTAAGTACGTAGTATGTGTGTATGGTGTGGAGGGTGGCTCGCTCGGTTTTGTTATTACGGTGTTTAGAAGTGTTCGGATTTGTGTGTGTTAGAGAGTGAGTGAATAATGAGAGAGGGAGAGAGAGAAGGAGGGAGAGAGAGCGAGAGCGAAGTAGCGAGTGAGTACACGCACCGACAATTCCGTGTTGCAAGAGCCATATGCAGCTCCTCGTTGCAGCCGGCCATCGCATCGCTTTCATAATTCCCGTGTCCCTCACCCGCGCGCCCTTCTGTTATTGTCGCGGTCGTGGTCTTCGTCGTCGGCGGCGGCGAAGGAGGAGGAGGAGGAAAATTTGGGGAAAGGAGGGGGACGGGGGAGAGGAGGACGGGGAGAGACGGGGGACAGCGGGGCCCCGTAACCCCTTTATTAGGGGAGCCCTTGTGTCCCCGGAGAAGGATTGGCGCTTTAATTAACGGGGGTTAATTGCTTGACCTGAATCCAGTTCATCATCTTGCCCCCACTTCATTAACGGAGCGCCTCGCCGTAATTACTCTCGTTGACACACTGCGCCCGAATTTTCGAGGTTACTGTGTTAAAATTGGGGTCTGGGAATGAAGATCGAAATTGGGGTCCGGGAATGAGGACTGAAGTTGGGGGATTTTGGGAAATGAGGATAAAAATTTGGGGGGCTGAAATGAGGATCAAAACTGGGTTTGGGGAAGAGGTTTAACGTAACGGGGTTAGCGCGCGTTAAAATGGAAAGAGAGAGGGAGAGAAAAAAGAGAGGGATGGGGGGGGGCGGAGATGTTGGAAGGGACGGGGGAAAGGAAAGTAGAACCCAAAACAGAAAGGTAGAAGAAGCGGAGCGGCCCCGGCCTCGCTGCGGGGAAAAAATCATCCCCCCTCCCCCTCCCCCCTTCCCCCCCCAAAACCCCAAAATTTCCCCCCCCTCCCCCCCCCCTCCCCCCCCCCAGGGGGAAGGAAAACAGCTCCCCCCAGACTTTGCCTCGAGTGAAAGCCGCCATTGTGGGCCGCACGTCAGCATCTTGGCCGTTCCTCCAGGCCGTGCTGCATGCGCTCGCCTGATGTAGGGGGAGGGGGGGGGGGGGGGGGAGGAGGGCGTGGGGGGAAGAGGGAGATGGGAGGGAAGGAAGGAGGGGGGGAAGGGGGTGAGGAGAGGAGAGGAGGTAGGAGGCGGGGAAGAGGGAGATGGGAGGGAAAGGAAAGGGGGTGGGGGTGGGGTGGGAGAAAAGGTAGGGGTGGGGAAGGGGAGGGGAGGGGGGGGGAAGGGGAAGATGGGAAGAGGAGAGGGGAAAGGATTGGGGGAATAGGGGCAAGGAGGGGAAAGGAGGGAGGAAGAGGGGACGGGGAGAGAAAACGTAAGGGAGAGGAGAATTAGGATAAATAGGTAGAGGAAAAAAAGGAAGAAATGGGAGGTTGAGGAGTTAAGGGAACGGGGGAAATGAAAAGAGAAGAGAGGACTGGGAACGATAGGAAAGAAGCGGAAGGCAGAGAGGAACAGGAGAGGGTGGAAGAGGAGGAAGGGATAGGAGAGAGAAGAGAAGAGGAGGAAGGGATAGGAGAGAGGAGAGAAGAGGAGGAAGGGATAGGAGAGAGGAGAGAAGAGGAAAAAGGGGATAGGAGAAAAGAGGAGAAAGGGATAGGAGAGAGAAAAAAGGAAAAAGGGGATGGAGAGGGAGAAAGGAAAAAGGGGAAGGAGAGAGGGAGAAAGGAGAAAGGGTAGGAGAGAGGAAAAAAGAGGAGAAAGGGGATAGGAAAGGAGAGAAAGGAAAAAGGGATAGAGAGGGAGAAAGGGAGAAAGGGATGGGAGGAGGAAGAAGAGGAAAAGGGATGAGAGAGGAAAAAAGAGGAGACAACAGGAGGGGGTTTGGAAAAAGGGAAAAAATCCCGGGAAAGGAAAAAGGTAACAAAAAGAATAAGGAGAGGGAGAGAGATAGAATGGAAAGGGAAAAGAAGAAAAAGACAACAAAGGCACAAAAGGAGGGTAGGAAGAAAAGGAAAGAAAAGGGAGAAGGGAGAGGAGGGGAGACAGAAGGCAGAAGGGAGAATGGTCGAGTGCAAGAGCGCCGCTGCCATTGTCGGAGGAACTAATGTTTACTAATGATTTCGGGCTCGCGACGTCGCGGTCGCAAGTCGTCATTTTCTTTCGTTGGACACCGGAAGGGAGACGGACTGTGTGTGTGTGCGTGTGTGTGTGTGTGTGTGTCTGTCTGTCTGTCTGCCTCGCTTTTGGTGATATAATATATATATATATATAAATATATATATAAATTTTTATATATATATATTATAATATATAATATTATATTATATATATAAATATATATAAAATGTAGTATGTATGTTAATATGTGTGTGGTTTTACACACCACACCCACCCCACACACAACCACACCACCCACCAACCCCCAACACACACAACATATATATTATAATATATATATTATATTATATATTTATATAATTATAAATAAAAAACATACATACATCAAAATACATATATTATAAATTATATATATATATATAATAAATAAAATTTTATAATATTTAAAAACATAGACATATATATATTTTTTATTTAGGACGAAATAAAATGTTTTTGTTCGCCGCCCAAGACTGAAACGAATGGGGTCGTTTTTCGTCTCCGTCTCGGGCGGTGCCAGGCTCTGCGAGGAGGAGGAGGAGGCACTGTGCCAGGTGATGATATGCCCCCGCACTCCCCCCTAAAAATAAAGGGAATAATGAAATAAAGAAAAAATGGGCCACGAGCGCGTTTGGGGAATGTAACGAGAGAAAGAGAGAAAGAGAGAGAGAGAGAAAGAGGAGGGGTGAAAAGAGAGAGGAGAGAAAGAGAGAGAAAAGAGAGATGGAAAGAGGGGAGGAGGAGAAGAGGGGGAGAGGAGGGAAGATGAGAGGAAGAGAAAGAGAAGGAGAGAGAAAGAGAGAGAGGGAGAAAGAGGGCAAGAGAGAAGAGAGAGAAAGAGAGAGGAGAAAGAGAGAGAAAGAGAAGAGAGAAAGAAGAGAGAAGAAAGAGAGGGGAAAGGGAAAGACGGCGAAGAGAGAAAGAGAGAGAGAGAAAGAGAGAGAGAGAAAGAGAGAGGAGAGGAAGAGAGAGAAGAGAGAGAGAGAGAGAGAGAGAAAGGGAGAGAGAGAAAGGAGAGAGAGGGGAGAGAGAAGAGAGAGAGAGAGAGAGAGAGAGAGAGAGGAGAGAGAAATGAGATTCGAGTCAAAGAATGGCGAAGAGAGAGAAAAGTGGAGGAAGAGACAAAGCAAATATTAATAGTTCGTTCGGCTTGAAGGAGAAAATAATTAGAGGAAAGGGAGGAAGTAGAGCGCAGAAAAAAAGAGAAAGAGGAGAAGGAGAAAGGGAAAGAGAAGGAGGAGGAGGAGAAGAAGAAGAAAGAGAAAGCGAAAGCGAAAGAGAAAGGGGAGGAGAAAGAGAAAGGGGAAGGGGAAGAGAAGGAGAGAAATATTTAGGGAAGGAAGGAAGGAAATCGGCTTTCGAGGAGGAAATGAGGGAGGAGGAAGAGGACGAGGAGGGAGGAAACGATGAGAAAGGAGGAAAGAGGGAAGCGAGGAAAGAAGGAAAGGGAGAAAGGAATGAAGGAAAGCGAAAAAGCAGAAATGAAATATAGAGGACGAACAGGAAAACAAGAAAACAGAAGAAAAGAGTAAGGAAGGAAGAAAATCGAGGACGAGAAGCAAAGGGAGAAGGGAGGAGAGAAGGAGAGAGGAAGGGTAGGGCAAGGAGAGACGAGAAGCTGAAAAAAATGAAAGAAAAATAGGAAGGAAGGAAGGAAAACCCGCCGAAGAAAGCAAGGGCGATTGAAAGGAGGATTGAAAGCAGGAGAGGGGAAGGGGGGGGAAACCCGCCGAATATTTGTTACC
>NC_051393.1:517252-532252 GCF_015228065.2 Penaeus monodon
ACACCCTCACCCTTTTTCCCCCTCTTTCTCTCTCTCTAAAAAAAAAAAAACCCCCCCCCCCCCCTCTCCTCTCCTCTCTCCCCTCCCCCCCCCAAATTCTCTTTTTCTCTTCTCTTCTCTTCCTTTTTTTCCCCCCCCCCCCAAAAAAAAAAAATAAACACCCCCCCCCCACCCCCCCCCCACCTTTTCTCCCTCACCCCTTTATCTCTTCTCCCCCTCCTCTCTCCCTCTCTCTCTCTTCTCTCTCTTTCCCTCCTCTCTCCCCCTCTTCTCCACCCCTTTTTTTTTTTTTTCCAACCAAAAAAAACACAACACCTCCCTCTTCCCCTCTCTATCTCTCTCTCTCTCTCTCCCCTTTTCTTTTTCCCCTCTCTCTCTCTCTCTTCTCTCTCCTAACACAAAACACCCAAAACACATAACTCTTTTCTCTCTTTCCCTCTCTCTCTCTTTCTCTCTCTCTCTCTCCTCTCTCTCTTCCTCTCTTCCTTCTCTCCCCCCCCACACACACCACACCACAACAAACACACACACACACACACCCCACATACACTTCTCTCTCTCTCTCTCTCTCTTCTTTTCTCTCTCTCACCCCCCAATCTCTCTCTCTCTTCTTCTCTCTTTTCTCTCCCCTTCCCCCTTTTCTCTCTCTCTCTTCTCTCTCCACCCACAAAACACACACACACCACAACCCCTCCCTCTCTCTCTCTCTCTCTCTCTCTCCTCTCTCCCTCTCTCTCTCTCTCCCCTTCTCTCTCTCTCTCCTTCCACACCAAACAAAAACCACACCTTCCCTCTCTCTCCTCTCTCTCCCCTTTTCCCCCTCACACACACACACCACAAAACACACAACATACCTCCCTTTTCCTCTCTCTCTCTTCCTCTCTCTCTCTCCCTCTTCCTTTTCTCTTCTTCCCTTCCCTCCCTCTCCCCTTCCCTCTCTCTCCCCTCCCCTCTCTCTCTCCACACACACCCACCACACACACATAACCTTTCTCTCTCTCTCCCCTCCCCTTCTCTTCCCTCTCTCTTTTCCTCTCCCCTTTCCCCTTTTCCCCCCTCTCTTCTCCCCCCTCTCCCCCATTTTTCCCCCCCTTCCCCCCTTCTTCTCTCTCTCTCTCCACACCCACACCCCACAACACTCTCTCCCCCTCCTCTCCCCCTTTCTTTTTCCCTCTCCTCTCCTTCCTCTCTCCCCTCTCCCCCCCCCCCATCCTTCTTCCTCCCTTCTCTCTCTCTCTCTCTCTCTCTCTCCTCTCTCTCTCTCTCTCTCTCTCTCTCTCTCCACACAAACACACACACAACCACACACCACACACACACACACACAACACACACACACACACACCTATCACACCTCTCTCTCTCTCTCTCTCTCTCTCTCTCTCCACACACACACACACACACACACATACACTCTATCTATCTTCTCTCTCTCTCTCTCTCTCTTCTCTCCCTCTCTCTCTCTCTCTCTCCTCTCTCTCTCTCTCACTCCACAACACACACACACATACACTCCTCTCTCTCTCTCTCTCTCTACACACACACACACACATCACTCCCACACACACACACAACACACACACACACATACACTCTCTCTCTCTCTCCTCTCCTCTCTCTCTCTCTCTCTCTCTCTTCTCTCTCTCTCTCCTCTCTCTCTCTCTCTCTCTCTCTCTCTCTCTCTCACACACACACACATACAAAGGTTCGACGGGGAATTAAAGTCTCCAGAGACGCAGCCTCAACTGGAACGACCTCCGCTCCATAAAATACCTGGCCAATTTCAGTAAAAAAACAGCCTCTTGACAAGGACCCGAAACACGACACAAGCTTGTATCTATCAATTTCCTCATTTATCCACCCAATTACATCATCAATTCTATTAACATTTTACTCCCCCCCCCCTCCCCAGTCGGATCTCGAGGCAAACAAGAATCAAACTTTTATCGCTTAGCTAAATTGAATTTGGCGGCGAGCGACCCACGCCCCGGCGCCGCCCACTCCGCCCGCGAACTCTGCTCGACCACACACCTGCAACAGAAGAAAAACAAAACAATTAATTTCCACTCGTTGAAGTTGGCCAAGAACAAACACAAGAAACAGATGTACAAATTTCTCCTACTATACGTTTAGAATGTGCAAGATCATGAAATACGCAGATGTCATCATATATCTATACAATACATATATATACATAGATATTATTATATACATGTATACATAAACTTATCTATAGTCATTATTCAAATCAATAAACAAAAAAATAAACACAAATAATAAATACAGAAACACAAACACACACACACACACACACACACACGCACACGCACACGTACTGCCTCCCATCACTTTCAGAAAAGCTAGAATAACTTCTGGCGTCATGCTCCAACAACCCGCTTCCTAATCACGTCACTCGGGGCGTCAGCATGGAGCGCTCGGGGACGAATGAACGGATCCGGCGCGGGCGTTCACGCGCTCTTCGCTGCCACACTGCACTCAAAATGGAACGACCCACAACTCATTTATTGTCACCATCATCACCATCAACACCACCGCCATCATCATCACCATCACCGCCATCATCATCACCACCGCCATCATCATCATCACCATCGCCATCATCGTCACCATCATCATCATCATCATCATCACCATCACCATCACCATCACCATCACCATCACCATCACCATCACCATCATCATCATCATCATCATCATCATCATCATCATCATCATCATCATCATCAAAGTCATCATCTTTATTCTCACTATCAGCAAGATTATCTTTCAGAACACCATTCCTAATTAATGCATTATTTGTCAATGCAGTTATCGACACATCTCCGAATGTATAAATCTGGCAATCGGGCAAATTGCACATCGGTGTTTACGCAACAGTAATGCAATACGGGACGAGCAATTTGCAACAGAGTTGAGTCACCTCAAGGTACTCTCCCTCATTTCCTCTTTCCCCTCTTTCCCCTTTGCTTATCTCTATTCCATTCTTTCAATCTTTTTTTTTTCTCTCTCTCTCTCTCTCTCTCTCTCTCTCTCTCTCTCTCTCTCTCTCTCTCTCTCTCCTCTCTCTCTCTCTCTCTCTCTCTCTCTCTCTCTCTCTCCCTCCCCCCCTGTCTCTCCCCCCTCCCCCCTGTCTCTCCCCCCCTCTCTCCCCCTCCCCCCTCTCTCCCCCTCTCTCTCTCTCACCCTATCCCCCTCTCCCTCTTCCTTGTGTTTAATAAATCTTCCCGCGTCTAGCGAGTGTCCAGAAAGATATATTTCGCTGCAATATACATGCAAAAGGCCTTGATGGGGGAGGGGAGGGGGAGGGGGGAGAGAAGGGAAGAAACGAATGGTAAAAAAAAAATTTATATATATATATATATATATATATATATATATATATATATATATATATATATATATATATATATATATATATATAATTTTGGTGTATGTCTTGTAATTAGATTATAATTATCATGATCCTCATCACCATTACTGATATGATCACGATGATGACGATGACTATCAACCTCACCACAGTAACAATTCCTTTTCTTATCGTAAATATTTTTCTACCAATCTACTGATGCATCTCCATCTCCATCTCCATCTCCATCACCACCATCATTACCATCATCACGATGATCATCACCATCACACCGTCACAACCACAAGCATTACACTTCATCCCCCTCTCCATCTCTCTCTCCCTCTCCCTTTCACTTTTACTCGTCCTATCCTCCTCCTCACCACCACCACCTTCACCACCATCACCTTCACCACCACCACCTTCACCACCACCACCTTCACCACCACCACCTTCACCACCACCACCTTCACCACCACCACCTTCACCACCACCACCTTCCACACACCTCACCACCACCTTCACCACCATCACCTTCACCACCACCACCTTCACCACCACTTCACCACCCCCCCATCACCTTCACCACCACCACCTTCACCACCACCACCACCATCACCTTCACCACCACCACCTTCACCACCACCACCACCTTCACCACCACCACCTTCACCACCATCACCTTCACCACCACCACCTTCACCACCATCACCTTCACCACCACCACCTTCACCACCACCACCTTCACCACCACCACCTTCACCACCACCACCTTCACCACCACCACCTTCACCACCACCACCTTCACCACCACCACCTTCACCACCATCACCTTCACCACCACCACCTTCACCACCACCACCTTCACCACCACCACCACCGTTTCTACTGCGTCGCATACGTCCGCCCCGAAGCCTCTGGCCAGCTCCAGAGGCCTTGGCGCTTGCTTCTGCATGCTTGTTTTTGCTCACTTGTATTAATTAATTAATTAATTATTCTATTTTCTTACTTCTCCCTTGTTTTTTAATTGCTCTGTTGTTGTCTTTCCCTTACCTCTCTTTTTGTTTGTTTGTTTGTTTTTGCTTGCTTCAGGATTGCAGGACTTGAATATTTGTTTGTTTCGCTTGATTATTTTTTACTTCTCTTGTTTGTTTCTTTGCTTGCTTGCTTGTTTGGTCGGATGGCTTGTCTATGCTAGCCCGTTACTGAATGCATTTTTCCCCCTCTCTCTCTCATGCCTGTTTCTGCTTGTTTTTGCTTCCTTGTTTACCCGCTCGATTTTTCATTGATCTGCAGGTTTTTGCGTGCAATTTCTTTGCCTTCCCTCTTTTTTTTTAATTAACTCTCCCCCAATTTTCTCTTTTCTTTTCCACCTCCCTTACTTGCGTTAATTTTGCTTACTTCCGTTACTGATGTTGAATGACGGCTATATAAGACTGTCTTATCGTTATTTCTCGTTAATTATCAATGATCATTCTCAACAAACAACAAAATAACATCAGACGATTATCACCTATTACAGATCAGGGTTCACCTTTACGGCATGGACGCGCTAAGCTCAGGCAAACTGATGATGATGTTCTTGTAGAGGACAAAAAGTTGCAGTCGTCAATACAATAAAAAAAAGAAAAAGAATCTCCCGACATGAACGGCAGCGCCACGAAGAAAGGAAACCTATCCGCCGTTCGGTCCTCCTGGATTTCAGCTCTTTCTCTCGCCGTGCGGGTCGAGGCAGACACGGCAACTTAGATTGTTAAATAAATGTAGTGAGGAGCTGGGCACTGCAAAGAATTACCCAGATCTTTATCTAATCAATTACTGTCTAATATTCTTCACTTCTATCACTCATCTACAAAAAAAATAAATAATAATAATAATAAAAATAAGAGAAAATTAACAAGAATAACAATAGCAGTAACAATAAAGCAAAATTAATAACAATTATCACTATTATTATGCTCATTACCGCCATTATTACTGTCCTCGTCACTACTGCTACCACCATTACTGTCATCGTCACTACTGCTACCACCATTACTGTCCTCGTCACTACTGCTACCACCATTACTGTCCTCGTCACTACTGCTACCACCATTACTGTCCTCGTCACTACTGCTACCACCATTACTGTCCTCGTCACTACTGCTACCACCATTACTGTCGTTTTGCTGTCATTATCATCGTTATACTTTAAATATCAACCCCAAGCATGAATCGACGGTCGTTGCAGCAGCAAAAGTTGCAACGAAACATTCGAAACATCAAGCCTTCGGACACGTCATCATGTAACAAGTGGGAATGCAATAAAAGATTTTTTTCCAGTTATTTTTAGTTTTGTTTATTCTAGTAACGTCTGTCTGTTCTGTTGCAATAAGAAGAATGTCATGCATGACGCAAGCACGATGCCTCCGGCGTCTTTGGGATTAGCAAATCGGGGGAAATATTAGTAAAATGATAATAATACAAAATTATAATAACTAATAGTGATGATGATGATGATGATGATGATGATGATGATGATGATGATGATGATGATGATGATGATGATGATGATGATGATGATGATGATGATATCAATTAAGAGGGATATCAACACTAACATGTTTTTTCTTCTATAACAAACCTGATAATTATGATTACAAAGACAAAATGCATATAAATGAGACAGAATTTAAGACAACAATGTTGACAGCGTTAATAATAATAACAAACATCACTGACACAACACATCACCCGTGCTTTCGCTCTCGCTCTCCTCCCCTCCCCCCCATGTCTGTGTGTCTGTGTGTGTCTGTCTGTGTGTCTGCCTGCCTGCCTGTATGCCTGCCTGCCTGCCCGCCCTCCCACCCGCCTGCCTGCCTGCCTGCCATCCACCCAACCAGACAGTCCGTCCATCCGTCTGCCTGCACGCGTCTATCCGTCTCCATGTACCTGCACACTTCTCGGGAGTTTCTTCTCGAATTTTCTTTGGTTAGACGGAGGGGGGGGGAGCGGGTGAGGAGGGGGCGTTTTGCATATAATGAAGCGTCGTTACCCGGGCATATATATTCGGAAATTTGCATATAAATTAGAACTTATAGAGTGGTCGGCGAGGGCGAAGTGCCAACGCAGATCCATCGCCTGAAGCTTTTCCGTCAATCCCCAAGGCCTTTTCTTACGATCACCTTCGTCACGCTAGCAGATTCACCGCCTGCTATTATCGCTACTGTCTTAATTGCCATTGCCTTTATCGATGCATCTCATAGTAAAGAAAAAAGAGTTTAATCTATAATATCAATTATAGTAATTATGATAATGGAAATGATGATGATTAGGAAGACGATGATAACAGTGATAAGAATAACAATGATAATAACAATAAAAAACAACAATAACGATAATAATAATAATAATAATAATAATAATAATAACAACAACAAAAAAGAAAATAATACAAATAATGAAATTAACAATAATAATAACAACAGTAATAAAATTAATAATAAGAACGCTTCTATAAATATTACCACTACTACTACTACTAATAACAATAGTAGTAGTAGTAGTAGTAGTAGTAGTAGTAGTAGTAGTAGTAGTAGTAGTAGTAGTAGTAGTAGTAGTAGTAGTAGTAGTAGTAGTAGTAATAATAATAATGATGATAATAATAATAATTATTATTATTGTTATTGGTATCATTCTCGTCATAATAACAATAATAACACTACAATAAGAAAAAAGAAACACTTTAGTCTGAATCTCGCAACAAGAAACCGTCCCAACCGCCCCCCCCCCCCCTCAAGAGGACCCTCCGACGCCTCCGGTTCGCCTCGCACTGCCCGCCTGCCACCTGCGCCGGGCACCTCACCGATACCACCTGATACCAGCTGGACCGACGGCCAAAAATAAACACTAGGCGCGGAAAGTTATAAGATGGACGCCGCTGAGGCACAATCGGGGAAGAAAGAGAAATAGGGAGAAAGTTAGGGAAGAGGAGGAAGAAGAGGAAGAGTGAGGGAGGGAGGGAGAGAAAGAGGGAGAGGGAGAGGGAGAGAGAGAGAGAGAGAGAGAGAGAGAGAGAGAGAGAGAGAGAGAGAGAGAGAGAGAGAGAGAGAGAGAGAGAGAGAGAGAGAGAGAGAGAGAGAGCAGATAGCCCCAACAACAACGCGCAAGAACATAATTCAAATCGCAAACTGTTACCTTCCTATTTTCCAATAAAAACACAAGCCTGGCATTGTCCTCCGTGGCACCGCATGCCCCGGGCGTTGCCTCAGCCCCCTACACACTTTACTTAAGCCTCAACCACGTTTCTCTATCCCGACCCTAATAAACAACCCGCCTCGACCCCGCACGGCAGATTAACCCAGGCAGACCCGTAACTCTAGAAGAAAATAACAATATTAAATGAACTGCGTCACAGCGTTATGGCTTGGCAGTCGTTCGTTACGCAGCCCGCCTGCCTTGGCCAAAGCTCGTCGGTTGCGTCATCCCCTTAGGCAACCCTCCCTCGCTGCCTCGCACACACCAGCGGCGTCCGGCGACCGGAGTCTGCCCGAAGCC
Source organism: Penaeus monodon (assembly GCF_015228065.2). NCBI lineage: Eukaryota > Metazoa > Arthropoda > Malacostraca > Decapoda > Penaeidae > Penaeus > Penaeus monodon. Next base: position 525,159 of record NC_051393.1, read on the forward strand.
CTACCTTCGCCTGCCATAGTCGGTATGTCAACGCACTGTTACCTTTGCCTGCCGCATTCGGTATGTTACATTTGCCTGCCACTTAGGCAGTCGTCCTCCAAAATCCCTGTTTGCCTGTCATACTTGGTATGTCATCGCATGCAGAGGTTGTCATCTCTACCACACACGAGTCGCAATCGACAGCTCAGTTCGCTAGCTTCCGGAGCCAGTCTCGGGCGGAGGTCGCTCGCTCCCTCTACCTGGCCGGCCGCTCACGCTCCTCGCCACGCAGCCACCTCGTCGTCAACACAGTTAGCTCGCCATTTGGTCTCGTGGCCACGCTGCCCCGCTCTCGACAAACACACGGGCAGCAAACGACAAACACCTTCGGGCGAGTTCGAGCCAAGACGGGGCTCTCTCTGATCCTCGCTTAAGTTAAGCGTGACATCAAACTTTCAAAAAACAGCTCCAGTAAAATTCGATACATCGTTAGTGCTAAATCTGACATGATAACAAGCACTTCCCTGGTGTCAGACATCACCTGCAGCATTAACAAAACAGAATCGGACGTCAAAATGCCCTGCTCGGGACTACGGCGGTGTCCGAGCGGGATTTCTTAGGCTTTGGCACTGCACCCCTCGGTGGACTGGATGCCCTTCCTGATGTCAACTGCGGGCCATCTCGAGGACGCGAATACCTAAACCTCTGCACCAGGAGGCAAGCACGGACTCGATAGGACGATCTTTTTAATCGCGGTGAAGATTAGCCAAAAGCAAAAGCTCCGAATTGTACCGTTGTATTTCCAACGACAATCATCAACTGATCATCACACCAACCAGTAAGCACCAATTACCACCAGCGCAGTCAACTTGTCACCAACAGCACTATGAACCTGCCAGGCACATCACCGCCCCAATAATAAATAAATAAATAAATAAATAAAACACTACACTGACTCCACACAAGCACACCCACACAAACCTCGCTTAGCCAACCCCATCGACCGCCTCCCCCTGGCCTGCCCTCGCCCATTCAATTCCTAACCACAGTTCACAGACACACCTCTCAGTCCATTGCCCTCCCCCCTCCCCCACACTCCCACAAAACACGTCCGCAAGAGTTACGGCGGGTTATAACGAGCGCTACTACGTGTTCAACGGGAATACCTTGGCGTTCGTCCAGGGCCCCTTGTTGTAAGGTGCGTACATGTCCCCGGCCACGGCGGGGCATCCCCACCTCAAGACGCGCGGCTCGTAAGTGGGGCTCCCTTCCAATTCCATCTGCGGGAGGGAGGGGCAGACAAGAAGGCGAAGGGAAGGGGGGAAGAGGGAGAGAGGTAAGCAGGGAAGGAGGGAAAGAAGAAGAAGAAGAAGAAGAAGAAGAAGAAGAAGAAGAAGAAGAGAGAGAGAGAGGAGAGAGAAGAGAGAGAGAGAGAGGAGAGAGGAGAGGAGGAGAGGAGAGGAGAAGAGAAGGAGAGAGGAGAGGAGAGAGAGGAGAGAGGAAGAGAGAGAGAGAGAGAGAGAGAGAGAGAGAGAGAGAGAGAGAGAGAGAGAGAGGAGAGAGGAGAGAGGAGAGAGAGGAGAGAGGGAGAGAGAGGAGAGAAGGGAGAGAAAGAGGAAAGAGGAAGAGAAGAAGTGAGAGAGGAGAGAGGAGAGATCAATTAACAGTTTGCAGCAGTTAATCGTAGCCTAAAATCCTTTCGTTACAATAAGTCCAAACTGCATATATGGAAACTGGGGAGGAGGAGAGGGCCAGGGAAGGGAGGAGAGGGCCAGGGAAGGGAGGAGAGAGGGGGGGAGGAGATAAGGGGGGAAAAGAGGAAAGGAGTAAAGGAAGTGGGGAGGAGGAGGGGGGAGATAAAGAAGACACTCCAGCACCAAAATCCTTTGGCCAAACACCACACTGTTGACAAGCCGCGCTGAAATGTCAAAAATGGCCACAAGCGGAGATGACTTGTGGTCACAGTCTGCACCTCGACCCCCCCCCCCCCCACCAAGAGTCAACATTTTGAAAAGTGGCGAGCGGGTACCGCAGATTCATTTCGTCTTCTTGTTTCCATGTTTTTTCTTCTTTCTTTTATTCATTTTTTTATTTACATCCCTCTCCTCATTGCATACCTACACCTCTTCCTCAGAAAACATTTTCTTCCTGTCTATCATTATGACTGTGGTTCTCATCAATGCTCAAAATATCAAATATTGTTTTCCAGTTGCATTACTGAAGCAGAAGTGTATTGGTGGTTGTGCTCGAAAGGAAGTTGTACAATCCCTCTCGAGATAAAATTCCTTCCTGTTCCTCAGGACCTTCACCAAGGAGTTGTTCCTTCCCCCCTACCCCCCTCTCCTTCCCCTCTCCCTCCCCTCTCCTTCCGTCCTCCCTCCCTCCCCTCTCCTCCCCTCCTCCCTCCCTCCCCTCTCCTTCTCCCCTCCCTCCCTCCTTTGACCTCCTCTCGCCAGACCGCCCCGCCCGCAGTGGAAGTGGACGCGGTCAATTTGGGCGGCTCTCGTCTCGCGCGGGGCAAGGCTGGTGGGCGCGCCCGATGCTCTCTGCCTTCCGCCCATCCTGCCCCTCTGCCCCCTTGCCCCCCCCCCACTCCCTCCCCTTCTACCACCCTCCTAGTAATACTATTCATACTACTACTCCTTCTCCGTGTCCTTCTCTCCTGACTCCCTTTCTCCCTCCCTTTCTCCCTTTTTCCCCTTCTCCCTCCCTTTCTCTCCTTCTCCCTCCCTTCCTCCTCCACCCTTTTCCTTTCCTTCTCTCTTGCCCCTCCCCCGCTCCATCTTCCTCCCTTCCCTCGCGTCCCCCTCCCTCCCTCCCTCCCTTCACCTGCCACCTCCCCCTCACCGCTGTGTCTGCCAGGAAGGTCACTGCGGGCGGGGCTTTAAATCTGGGCGTTGGAAGAACGAAGAAAAAAAGGAAGGCGAAAAAAATAAATAAAATGAAACTTGGAAGAGAGAATATGAGCGGCGGACCTGGCAACACGGCCGACGGACGACAAGGGGAGAGAGGAAAAGTTTCTCTGGGCTGCGTGTGTGTGCGTGTGCGCGTGTGCGTGTGTGCGCGTGCGTGTGTACGTGTGCGTGTGCGCGTGTGGAAGTGTGCGTGTGAGTGTGAGTGTGCGTGTGCGTGTGCGTGTGCATGTGTGTGTGTACGTGTACGCACGAGACCAACCGTTCCGTGATTTGATCTAAGGCATGATTCCGTGAGCAGAGCGAACGCCCCCCGCGCCGAGGCGGGGGCGAGCAGCCAGAGGCACTCTTAAACTACACTTCTGTGGCCTGCCAAGACACGGCTGTGACTCTGGAGCCGGATTTTATCTCTGATAAGAGCTGGAGATAAGGGGATTACAAGGTCAGTGGTTTCAGAGTGAAACATTGGGAGAAGCCTTAGGTGCGTGCGTGTAACCGATATTATTTGAAAGGATGACGAGAGTTCGTGAGAACAATGAACCACATTAGCACCAACAACAATAATAATGAAGATAAAACCATAATAATCAAAACCACTACCACACCTTCACCATCACCACCATCGCCATTCCCTTTGCCCCCATCACCACCATCGCCATTCCCTTTGCCCCCATCACCACCATCGCCATTCCCTTTGCCCCCATCACAACCAACGCCAATACAGCGACGGGAGACGAAGAAGAACTGCACAGCGGTGGCAAAGAGGAGGAGAAAGAAGAGGAAATATAACTGGAAGAAGGAAAAGGAGGGGGGAGGAGGAGGAAGAGGAAGAGGAGGAGGAAGAAGAGGAAAAGGAGGAGGAAAAGGAGGAGGAGGAGGAAAAGGAGGAGAAAAGGAGGAGGAGGAGGAGGAAAAGGAGGAGGAGGAGGAGGAAAAGGAGGAGGAGGAGGAGGAGGAGTAGGAGCAAAAGTAGGAAGAGGGAAAGGAGGAAGAGGAAAAGGAGGAAGAGGAAAAGGAGGAAGAGGAAAAGGAGAAGGAAGAGGAGGAGGGAAAGGAGGAGGAGAAGAAGAAGGAGCAGTAGGAGGAGGAGGAGAAAAGTAGAGAAAAGAAAGAACGGCAAAGCCATAAAAAGAAAGGGGAAAACGACAGAGAGAGCGCAAGAGCGCCTTGGCCACGAGAAGAGGTCGCAGCGCAGATACAGATGCAGGCGCCGCGAGGGAGGAGGCGAAGGCGCATAGGAATGAGCTTGTGATGAGACTTGCAATTGAGGGAGAGAAGGGGTGGGAGCGAGGGAGGGAGGGAGGGAGGGAGCGAGGGAGGGAGGGAGGGAGAGAGGGAGGGAGGGAGGGAGCGAGGGAGGGAGGGAGGGGAAGGGAAGGGACGGCGAAGGGGGAGCATGGAGGGAAATGGATAGGGGAGAGAAGGGGAGGGAAAAGAAGAGAACTGAGTGCGAGGATCGAAAGGGGGAGAGGGGGAGGAAAGTAGAAGGAAGAGGGAAGTGAGAAGAGAGAGGAGGGGGAAGGGAACCATGGGAAGGGGCGCAGGGAAAAGGACGTGGGGGGGGGGGGGGGGCATCCAGCCTTTTCCTTCCCCGAGCGAGTCTCCGCGGCGAGTCTCCTGGAAGGCCCTGAGACCTTGGCCACGACGCGGAAGGATGCGAGTCCTCCTTGGCCCTCCGCGCCTCGGCTTCCCTTGTGGCCGTTACTTCCACGCAGCCGCTCGGGTCCGGCCGGCGTGCCAAGGACTACACACCTTCCCTCGCTCCCCCCCCCTTGCCCTCCGATTCTCCCCTCTCTCTTCTCTACCTCTCTTGATCCTACTACTCTCTTTCTCTATCAACCTCTACCTCTACCTCTACCTCTACCTCTACCTCTATCTCTACCCCTCACTCCCTTTCCCCCTCTCCCCCTCCTCTTCCTCTTCCTCCTCTTCCCCCTCTTCATTTCCCCCCTGTCGCTCCCTCCCCCTCCCAACGGAGATCTTGCCCGCACAACGCCCTCCAGCGCCCCCGCCAGGAGAGGCAAGCCAGGAGTGCCCCTCGCCGGGATGCGCGCGGAGGGCACTGAGACCAACCAGTCAGCAAGGAAGCGAAGCGTCGGCCACGAAAAGCGAGGTCTCCCGTGTCCTCTATATTTTCTTGATCTCCTTTCTCTGGTCTTTGCTGTTTGCATTTTCTTCTCGGCGTGGGAAGGCGAGCCGGTACACGCGGCAAAGGCTTCCCCAGTGGACCACAACCACGCCGTTTCAGCAGCCGTATTGTAGGACGTAAACAAAATGCACGCACATGCCGCCCCCCTCTCTTCCTTCTAACCCATCCTATAAAACCACCTAATTCTTTCATACTTCAAATTCTGAGTATCCCCATCTTCACGGCACAGAAGGCGGCGGCGGCACCAAGCAGGACGACCCCACATGAAAAGATGACGAAACAACTACTACAGCAAACAACAACATCGGCCGCACTGCGCATTCACCCGAACTCCATTCACAAACGCCTCACGTCCTCACTCGCACAAACGCGGCGCAGATGACGTGCCTGCCGATACGACGGACGGCTGGGCGTCTTCGCCCGAGCGCTCACTGAGCGCAAGATAGAGAGAGAGAGAGAGGGATGAAGAGATAGATTTATAAAATTGATGAGAAACATACTGATACACAGACAGATTTGATACATTATATATATATATATATATATATATATATATATATATATATATATTATATATATATATATATATATTATATATATATATATATATATATATATATATATATATATATATATATAGAGAGAGAGAGAGAGAGAGAGAGAGAGAGAGAGAGAGAGAGAGAGAGAGAGAGAGAGAGAATAGTGACTGAATGAATGAATGAATGAATGAATGAATGAGTGCATGAGTGAGTGTGTGAGTAAGACTGAGAGTGAGCATGAGTGTGAATGAGAGAGTGAATGCGAGTGCAAGTGCGAGTGTGAGTACCAGCGTGTCAGTGTGAGAGAAAGAATGAGTTTGAGAGTGACTTAATGTGACCGTGTATTTTGCGCGAGTTTATGTGAGACCAGGCACGAGGGTAAGCAGGGGGGGGGGGGGGCACGCGTGCTTGCGTATGTCCCTGTCTGTACGTGATCATCCGCACGTACGTATGCGTGTGCCTACGACACATAAAGGCTGGACGTACGCATCCACACGCAGGCATTCCCCAGCAGCTCCAACCCGCACTGCAAGTCCCTCTGCTTGCTTAGACAACCGCAAGCAAGCAAGCAAGCAGGCACCCCTCTCGAACCCAGCGATACGGACCGCACTTGAGAAATAACTTGATTCCGCGAGAGTTGCCGGCCACGCGAAATTTATCCTCACGGGAATTGCAATCGCCAGCGCCCCGGAGCCCCGATTGCACTAATCAGCCCGGCCGCAACGCCGCTGCACTAAACTTCTACAACGACTTTTCAGCCTTTTTCCAATACGATAGGACTAATCAGCTCATAAATAGCAATAAATAGTCAGCTCAATAATAAACGAATAAATAAGTGAATAACCGAGCCAGCGCATGAAAACAAACGGCATGAACAGAGACACCGATAAACGGATACACGCATAAAGAAACCCAATGCCCCGACAGACAGACGAACGGACAATGATCACCCGTCGCCGCAATGAACCACACGGGTCTTTTTCCTTCCCTTTTCCCCCTCCTTCCCGACGCGACTGATGTTCATTTCCTCGAGCCCGCCACGCACTGCGCGACCATTAAACTCGGGGAATGGAATAATGGGCGGCCGCTTTCCCGTTTCCGCCGGAGGGAGCAGCGGCGGCGGCGGCAGGCACAGCGGTCGGCCTCTTCATGCAGCAGCGCCATTGGAACTGATGTCGCCATGCGTGTTTATATAAGCGGTAAAGGTATTCCCACGCACGCGGCACCTTTCCCGACTCCCCCCCTCTAACCCCAACCCCCAACACCCATCCCCCCTACCCCCACCCTCCCCCACCACCTCGGAGCCAAAATACATCGGCTAAAATTGCCCTCTCTCATCATCATCATCATCGCTTCATCAGGAGGTTTCCAAATGACTAGATTCAAACAAACAATGACTAGATTCAAACAAAATCACCACCATTAGCATCACCATCATCGCCTTATCATCTTTACCATCAACCTAGTGAGGGAAAGTCACACGGCCGAGGCATCATAATCATCATTAATGGCAGG
>NC_051393.1:537252-539752 GCF_015228065.2 Penaeus monodon
CCATAATCGTCATCATTCTTATTCTACCATTATTATTATAAGCATCTTTACTACGATCATTATTACTATCACCATCCGAACCATAAAAATGATGTTAATCATCATTGCTATTTGTCACCATTCTTGTCATCATCATGTTACAGTCATTGCTATCGCAGATGGAGGAGGGGGGAGGGGGGATGATGATGATGATGATGATGATGATGATGATGATGATGATGATGATGATGATGATGATGGTGATGATGATGATGATGATGAAGGAGCGAGAGAGGGAAGAGAAAGACGATTAAAACCAAGCGAGGCCAGACCCACCACAACGTCATCCATTTGGTCCCACAAAATTTCACCGCAATTCGCCAACACCCCCCCCCCCCAGCCGCCCAGCGGATAACCCAATAAACACCGTCTTAGACATGATCCACTCGCCAGAAGTAATGAAAACGGAGTAAGTATCAAAGCAAATACATAAACAGCTGATGAAATAACAAAACCGCGGATTACGCCGACGGAGGAAGAGGCGCCCGGCCGGAGGGACACGTGTGCATGGCGCCGGGTAATCATGCAGGGAACAGGTGGCCCCGACAGGTAACCCGAGCGCGTCGCGTGGCCTCGGCGAGTGCTGCGGCCAGGGGGGGGGGGGGGGAAGGAAAGGAGAACGAAAGGAAGGAGAGAGAGAGAAGGGCGATGGAGAGAGAGAGAGAAGGGAGATAGAGAGAGAGCGTAGGAGACAATTGGATAAACAGCTATAGCCAGTGAGAAAGTGGAAGAAAAAGAGGAAGAAAAAGAGAAAGAAAAAGAGAAAGAGAAAACAGACAGCGAGCAATAAACAGAGGGAGAGCGAGAGGGTACCGGAGCAGCGATCCCTCCGCCTCCCCCCCCCTCGATCGACGTCGTATTGGCATTCCCGACGCAGCGGCCGTGACTTGCGGGAATGCAGAGGTCCTCTTCTTCTTCTTCTTCTTCTTCTTCTTCTTCTTCTTCTTCTTTTCTTCTTCTTCTTCTTCTTCTTCTTCTTCTTCTTCTTCCTCCTCCTCCTCCTCCTGCAGATCTCCCGCTTCTGCTCTTCCTCCTTTTTCTCCTTTTTCTTTTATCACTCTTTACTCCTCCTCCTCCTCGCCCGCTGCCAAGCTCAAGACGCCGACGACGCGACCCGCTCGCCTCACGCACGTCTCTCGCTCTTTCTACTTTCTCACGTTCGTCCACCTGGCTGTCGGGCTGTCGAGGCGCCGCCCGTGCCGTGTCGAGCCGCGCTGCGTTGTGAGAGGCAGGAGGAGAGGGAGGGGAGGGTGAGAGAGAGAGAGGGAGGAGGAGGAGAAGCAGGGGGAAGAGTGAGAAGAAGAGGAGTGAGAAGAGGAGAAGAGAGAAAAGGGAGAGGGAAGGGGAGAAGAGAAAAGACGGGAGAGGGAGAAGAGAAAAGACGGGAGAGGGAGAGGGAGAGGGGGAAGGAGGGGGGGTGCACGAAGAGGGCGCATTTCCGCGGCGATTTTGCCAAACAAACAAACGCGACGAGCCGCGCGGCGCCCTCCCCGCCAGCTGCGTCCACAGCCCCGTTTTCAAGGTCGCAGCGGACCCCCTCCCTCCCTCCCTCCCTCCCTCCCTTCCCCTACTGCCCGTCCCCCTCCCTGCCCCATCATCCCGATCCTCCTACTTTTTACTTCTTCTTCTTCTTCTTCTTCTTCTTCTTCTTCTTCTTCTTCTTCTTCTTCTTCTTCTTCTTCTTCTTCTTCTCCTTCGTCGGTGCTGTTGCCACTTTTCCTCCTCCTTCCCCTTCTACGCTCACTCACTCCGTCAAGCCTTTCCTTCTTTTCGCTCATGGAAGAAGAGGGAAGGATGGAGAGAACACCGGAGAGGATAAAAGGGGGGAAAGACAACAGAGAAAACAGGGAATCACAGAGAAAGGGAAGAACAGAATAAGGATGGAAGAGACCGAAAGAATGATACAGAGAAAGAGAGAGATGCAGAGAATAATGCGAAGAGTGATACAAAAGGAACGAATCTAAATAAAAGATACACAGAAAATGACCGAGACGGATACAGACACAAAGGCGCAGAAGGAGGAAGCCAGGAAGCCCGTCACAGCGCCGACGGACGTCAACCCACGCGCGTCACCAAACGGAGAGAGAAAGGGAGAGGGACGGAGGGAAGGAGAAGGAGTTTAAGCGGTATGAATGGAAGACGAGAGAGAGGGAGAGAGGGAGAGAGGGAGAGAGGGAGAGGGAGAGAGAGAGAGAGAGAGAGAGAGAGAGAGAGAGAGAGAGAGAGAGAGAGAGAGAGAGAGAGAGAGAGAGAGAGAGTCATCATCGGCATTATTACCCCTGGCGTTCCGATAATGGTTTCAAGAGGTTTATGTCCGACCTGCGCCCACTTCGCCCGTGAACTCAATAAAAGAACAAGAACACAAGCAACTTCACAACGATAATAATAGTAAAAGCACCAGAAAATATATGAAAATATATAACAACAACATTAATAACACCAAAATGAACAAATATCATAA
>NC_051393.1:544752-569752 GCF_015228065.2 Penaeus monodon
CTTCTCTCTCCTATCCCTTCCTCCTCTTCCACCCTCTCCTGTTCCTCTCTGCCTTCCGCTTCTTTCCTATCGTTCCCAGTCCTCTCTTCTCTTTTCATTTCCCCCGTTCCCTTAACTCCTCAACACTCCCATTCTCTCTCCTTGTTTCTCCTCTTCCCATCTTCCTCATTCCTCTCCCCCCTCCCATCCCCTTCCCCCACCTCCTACCTCTTCTCCTCACCCCCACCTCCTACCTCCTTCCTTCCCTCCCATCTCCCTCTTCCCCGCCTCCTACCTCCTCTCCTCTCCTCACCCCCTTCCCCCCCTCCTTCCTTCCCTCCCATCTCCCTCCCCCCCCACGCCCCCTCCCCCCCCCCCCCCCCCCCCCCATCAGGCGAGCGCATGCAGCACGGCCTGGAGGAACGGCCAGTCTGACGTGGGGCCCCAAAATGGGGGCTTTCACTGCAGGAAATGTCGGGGGGGACTTTTTTCCTTCCCCCTGGGGAGGGAGGGGGGGGGGGAGGGGAAACCTGGGGTTGGGGGGGAAGGGGGAGGGGAGGGGAATGCTTTTCCCCCTGCAGCATGCCGGCCCTCCGCTGTCTATCTACCTTTTGTTCTGGGGTTCTATTTTCCCTTTTCCCGCCGTCCGTTCCAACATCTCCGCCCCCCCTCATCCCTCTCTTTCTCTCTCCCATCTCTCTTTCCTATTTCAACGCGCGCTAACCAGCGTTATCGTTAATCCTCATTCCCAATCTCCAGTTTCGATCCTCATTGCCAGCCCCCAATTTTGATCCTCATTCCCAATCCCCAACTTCAGTCCTCATTCCCGGACCCCAATTTCTCTTCTTCCCAACCCCATTTTTTAAAAAAACCTCGAAAATTCGGGGGGATGTGTCACGAAGTAAATTACGGGGAGGCGCTCCTTAAGAAGTGGGGGGAAGATGATGAAATATTTGGTCAAGCAATTAAACCCCCCTTAAATTAAACCGCCAATCCTTCTCCGCTGCACCAGGGCTCCCCTAATAAGGGGTTACGGGGGGCCCCGCTGTCCTCGTCTCGTCCTCGTCCTCCTCGTCCTCGTCCTCCTCCTCAATTTCCTCCTCCTCCTCCTTCGCCGCCGCCGACACGAAGACCACACCGGACATAAAAAAAGGCCGCGGTGAGGGCACGGGGAATATGAAAGCGATGCGTGGCCGGCTGAACAGGGCTGCTATGCTCTTCAACACGGAATTGTCGTGCGTGTCTCACTCGCTACTTCGCTCTCCTCTCCCTCCCCTCTCTCTCTCCCTCTCTCATTATTCACTCACTCTCTAACACCCCAAACCGAACACTTCTAAACACCGTAATACAAAACCCAGGACCCCCTCCACCCATACACCATACTACGTACTTAAACCTCAACTGAACATAATAAAACCCCTCATGCGACTTTAAATACCTTGCAGCATGGCATGGTTATCGTTGTAGGACGGGCCACTCAACCGATTGCAAGAAAATCAAGATGGGGGGATGACGACTGGCTTTGGGCCCTTTCTGAATCATTCTCCTTTTCGTAAAAGCGTAAATGGGGTCCATTAGCCGGGGGCCTAGTTTTTTACCCCCCTCCCTCTCTCTCCCATCTCCTCTCCTTCTCTCTCCCCCCCCTCCCTTTCCCTTTTTTTTCCCCCCCCTCTCCCTTTTCTCTCCCCCCTTTCTCTCCCACCCCTTTTTTCCTCTCCCTCCCCCTTTTTCTTCTCCATATCTTTCTCTCTCTCCCCCCTGCCCTTCTCTCTCCCTTCCCCCTCCCCCTCTCCCCAAGGCAAGAGGGGGGCAACACTTCGAAGGGGAAATCCTAAAGGGGGGAAGGGGACCCAACAACGGTAAAGGGGGAAGGGTGTCGTTTCCCCCAACGAACCATTGCTACACATCTACCGCAGCCCCTCGTCCCCCTGTCCGTCCGTCCTCCGCCAACCGACTGCCCCCCCTGCTTGCTGTGATAAACAACCTGGGCCCGGGGTGAGATTGGGACAGCCTTACAAAATCCGCGCGGTCCCCAATCCTCGCCCGCTCCGCGCCTTCTTCCCTCTTCCCTTCCCTTCCGTCTTCTCCCCTCTTTTCCTTTTCTCCTCTTCCTCTTCTTTTTACTACTATTCTGCTATTGTTCCCCAACCACAATGTTCCATAACTACTACTACTTCCATGGTTACCCCACCATTCCAGTAACTGGACCAACAACTAGCCCCCTTCTACCCAAAACCTTCCCCCACCCACCCCGCCCCTACCCCCTTCCAGCCCTTCCCCCCCTCCCTCGCCGAGTCCCCCGCGCTGGCTCCTGGGAGGGGGCCCCGCGGCGGCCGGTATTTTTCAGTCACCACAGCGCCGCGGCCGTCGCCCCCGCGCGCCCCCCGTCGCCCGCTCGTCGCAATCCTCCTCGACGGGGGCCCGGGCCTATCCCCCCCCTCGCCCTCTAGCCACGAGGCCCAGCCCCGTGGCTAGCCGCGGCAAAAAAGATGTTTCCAAAGGGATTAGCTGTGTGGCCTTGTCAATTACGAAAGAGTTGCCGTGTGGTAGCGGCTTTTGGCAATGATATTATTGGGGGTTGAGGGGCTTGGGATCGCCACGCAAAGTTGTTCTTTGTTTTCTAAAACAAAAGTATTTCTCTGGGTTGTGGCAACGCATGATCACGTGCGAGGGGTCTTGGGAACGCGGCACTCGAATCAAACGCCACGGGAGCACTCGAGCAACGCGACGGCGGCACAGTCCGCGAATGCGCATGCGTGGGTCAGCACCACGTGAGGCCGGGCACGCTCGCCGCCACAGGCGCTCGAGCCGTCGTACGCGAGTAAAGATCCACGACAAGGCCGCCCGTCGGGGAACCATCCCTTTCCCGGGGCCCAAAAAGGGGCGGTCAAGGGCGTAGGACTGCCCGGGGGGGGGGGGCGGGGGTGCGGGGGCGGGGGGGGGAAAAGGAAGGATTGTCGCAAAAAAGGGCGGGGGGGCGAGGGGGGGGAGGGGCATAGTGGCCACTGCGGATGGAAGAGGCTCGGGTGGGGGGAGGGGGGGGAAAAAAGGGGAGGGGAGGGGAGGAGGGGGTTGTAGCGGGGGGGAAGAGGGGAGGGAGGGGATAGGAGGGGGAAGCGGCCGTAGCGAAAGAGGGAGGGCCGGTGGGGGCGGGGGGAGGATGGAGGAGACAAGAATCACTCCGGGTCTTACCGGCCCGGGCGGCGCGGGGGGGGGCGGGAGCGGGGGACGGCTAGTCCGTCCACCTTTGGGGGAGAAAAACAAACCTTAAAACAAAATAGTCTAGCATTTTTTTTGAAAAAGATCTGCCCGTTTACACTCGCTAAGACCTCGTCAGTGCATCCCAGAGAGCGGGGGCACCGAAAATGTATCTCGCTGCAAAATTAAATCTTTTGTGGGGGCGGCGTCTTTTTGGGGTTTGAGTTGTGCGATATGGGGTGTAGTGTAAATCCCGGGCGGGGCGTGTTGTAGGTGTGTATGTATGTACTTACGTATTATCACATGTACTTATTAAATGTGAGGTACACGAGGTTTTTGTGGCCCATCTAAAACCCAAAAGAAATCCCGAGCCCGCGAGCACCGCTAAATTTTTCTCCCAAAAAATCGTGTTTTACAAACAAACAGATCAGCCTAAACCGACTCCCCCCTACCCCCCCCCCCCCAAAAAAAAAAAAAGAGAAAAAAAAAAAAGCAATAAACCCCGCCGGAACAGCGCTCTCCTCGCCTCTCCTCACCGACAGCAATTTCCCAAAAAACCCCCACAAAAACCAGTCTTGGCTCAAAAAACATCACGTCCCTTTGAAAGGCTCAGGGAAAGTTTCCTCCCCCCCCACCCCCCTTCCCCACCCCGGCTATCCACCCCCACGCCCCAACCCTATTACCCCCCCCACTTCCGCCCCCCCACCCCAACCCCCCCCCCCTACCCACGCCCACCCCGCCCTTTCCATTACCAAAAGATTTAGTTTTTGCAGCCCACGCATATCCCTGCGCAGGGTCCATATCCGTTCCCCTTATTGGGGAAACCCCAAAGAGTCGACAGGAATTACGGTGGCGGTCAAGATCGTGGTAATTCAGAAACCTGTTAGACTGGATTACAGTGGCTCTGAGGATTTCAATGGCACGTGACCCACCAAAAGCAAGGGGAACCGTGCACGGGAGGAAGCAAATTGGGGAAACTTGAAAAACAAACCCTTTTTAAAATCCTAACGCGACTACGAACCACTCGACAGATAGAGAGTTCGTGGCGCCCGCCCATAGAACGCAACCCCCTAAGCCCAGCTTGTGTTCACCTCCCCAAAACCTGCACAGGCACCGAACGTGAAGTAGATGAAAACCATACCAAAATAATAAAAAAAAGGACAAACACCACTCCCCTCCTCTCACTCATACTCATCTCCCTCCCCCCACACCCAACACACACACACCACACCACACAAAACCACACACCACAACCCAAAAAAAACAAAACACCACACCACTCTCACACCACACACATACAATACACCCACACACACACACACCAACCACCACACACTCATACCCCCACACTCATACTCCTCACACTCATACTCACTCCCCAAAACCCCCTCACACTCATACTCACCCCAACTCTACTCACCTTCACTCACCATACTCAACCACACTCACACTCTCCAGCACACACACACTCCCTCGCACACGCAAAACCACACGCACAAACACCCCGCCTATAAAGTGGGGGGGGGCAGAGGAGAGAAGGGGGAAACGAAAAGGGGGAACAGGGGAAAGGAAGGTGGGGAAAAGGGGGAGGGGGTAAGGGGAAGAGGGAGGGAGGGGGACGGGGGGGGGGGGAACCCATAAAACCTTTTAAAGCCGAAGTCCAAGCCAGAAAACGATTGGGACAACCGCGCCTCTCTTTTCCTCTCCTCTCTCCTCTTCCTCTCTTTCTTATCGCTCTCTTGCCTTCGTCCATCATTTCGTCAGCCGCCCCCGGGCAGGTCCCACTGGCCTCGCCATCAACACTATACTCACCACCCTCGAGGCTGCCACTACGGCACCGCGCTCACTATCCCGCTCTCTCCTCCTGGGTCACTGTGTCACCGCTCACCGCCTCACAATCGAATTACAACTCCCATCACCTCGTTCTCAAAACACATCAACATCTCCTTTGTCAACACCATCACCGTCATCATCGCCATCATCAAATTCATCAAATTCATCACTAACATCACCAAGCTCCTCTCATCACTTCTTCCCAAACAAAAATCCCCAAACTTACACCACCACCAACCCAAAAACCATCATCATAAACAACAAAAAAGGGAAAAATTTAGGGAAATGAAAAGAAACACAATGAGATTGATTTAATCCTTTTTCGTCCGCCTCCTCATCTTTTACCAGCTCCGATAAAAAAGCAAGAAACCCTTTTTCGCCGAAAAACTTGGGACGAACGACTCGTATATTCTCTTCCTTCTCCCTCCCCCCCCCCCCCCTCTCTCTCTCTCTCTCCCTCTTTCTCTCTCTCTCTTCTCTCTCTTTCTCTCCCCACCGTCTCCCTCTTCTCCTTCTCTCTCTCTCTCTCTCTCCCTCCCCTCTCCCCCTCCCTCTCCTCTCCCCTCCCCCCCTCCCTCCCTCCCCCTCTCTCTCCCTTCCCTCTCTCTCTCTCTCTCCCCCTCCCTCTCCCCCTCCCCTCCTCTCTCTCATCCCTGCATCCATCAAAAATTCCTTCCCTCTTTTTCTGTTTCTCCCTATCTCCCTTCCTCCTTTCTTTCCCCTTCCCTCTCCTTCCTTCCCTCTCTCCCTATTTTACCTTCCCTTTCTCTCTGCCTCTTCCCAGCTTTACCGCCATTTCCACCTCCCTCCCCCCTTTCTGTTTCTCTCCCTCTCCCTCTTTCTCCTTCTCTCCGTCTCTACTTTTTTCCTTCTCTCCCCCTCTCCCTTTTTCCCCTTTTCTCTCCCTCTTTACCTTTCTCCTTCTCTCCCTCTTTACCTTTCTCCTTCTCTCCTTTTCTCCTCTCCCTCTCCCTTTTCCTCCTCTCCTTCCCTCCGTCTCTCCCTTTCTCTCTCCCTCTCCCTTCCTCCCTCCAAACCTCTCTCCTCCCCCCCCTCCCTCCCTAAACTAGCCTCAGCTTGCATAATTACATCAGCCAAGAGGAAATAAATCATACTGATCAGCCGCGTGTGCATTTTTTCCACATGTGGCGAGCGCATTTAGAGAGCGAGAAAAAGCATGAAAGGGAATTTCTCGCTGAATGAAACACTGTTTTTCTTTTTCTTTTTTTGCGATCTCTTTCTATAATTATATCTATGTTTTTGGCGCGCAAACACACACACGCGCGCACGCGCACACACACCACACACACACACACACACACCACCCACCAAAAACACCCACACCCACACACACACACACACACACATACAAACAACACAACCCCACAACACACACACAACCAAAAAACCCACACACAACACACAAAACACCAAACACAACACACCAACAAACCCACCACATACAAACACACCAAAACCATACAAAACCCCCAAAGACAAAACCACACCAAAAACACACACCCACCCACACACACAACACACCCACACCACACACACCAAAACCCCAACACAAAACACACACACACAACCACACACACAAAGGGGGGCCCCGAAACCCTTTCGCAACCTGGTCCAAAAATCGTGCGCTGCACACTATTTTAGGGGGGGTCGGCGAAGGGGAAAAACAAAACAGAGGCCAAACGCTCGCCCCCCCACTAACCCCCCCCCCCCCCCCCCCTCCCTTACGGCCCCTCTCCTTTAACTCGCGCATATATATTATATATATATATATATATATATATATTATATTATATATAAAATATATATTTTATATATAAAATTTTTATATATATAATATTTATTATAATTAATATATATTTTATATATTTTTTTATATTTTTTATATTTTATATATATTTAAATAATTTTATAAGAGAGAGAGAGAGAGAAGAGACCAGAGAGAGACACAGAGAGAGAAAAGAGAAGAACGGGGAGAGCAGAGAGCGAAGAGAAGAGGAGAGAAAGAGAGGAGAGAGGAGAAAAGAGAGAGAAGAGAGAGAGAGAGAAGAGAAAAACCAGAGAGAAAAGAGAGACCCAAAAGAAAGAGAAGAAGAAAAAGGAAGGGAAAAAAAAAAAAAGAAAGGGGAAAGAGAGAGAGATAATATAAATAAAAAATTAACAAAAATACATACATCCATATAAATCCAAATTTTGTACAAAACTTATCGGTGTGTGTTGTGTTGGGGGTTTTAGAAGGAAAAATGAGTGGAAGAGAGAGAAGAGAGAGAAGAGGAGAAGGAGAGAGGAAGGGGAAGAGAGAGAGTAGAGAGAGAAGAGAGAGAGAGAGAGAGAGGAGAGAGAGAAGGAGAAGAGAGAGAGAGAGAAGGGGAGGATGGTGAGGAATATGATAGAGAGAAGAAGAAAAAAATAAAGAGAGAGGAGAGAGAGAGGAGAAGAGAAAGGTGATGATAGTGATGGGAGAGCGAGAGAGGAAAAGGGGAAGAGAGTTGGGGGTGGGTTTTAGTAGTGGTGAGTGGGTGGAGAGTTGTTGGTGGTAGTGAAGAGAAGAGAGAGAAGGAGAGAGAGGAGGGAGAGAGGAAGAGAGAGACGAGAGAGAGAGAAGAGACGAAAAGAGAAGGAGAAGAAGAGGAGAGAGAGAAAGGCGAGAGAGAGAGAGAGAGAGAGAGGGAGAGAGAGAGAGAGAGGAAGAGAGAGAGAGGAGGAGGGGAGAGAGAGGAGAGAAAGAGAGAGAGAAGGTGAGTGAGTGAGTGGTGAGGGTGGTGATGAGTGAGTGAGTAGTGAGTGGTTGAGTGATGAAGGGAGGGGAGAGAGGAGAAGAGGGGAGAGAGAGGAGAGAGAAAAAGAGAGAGAGAGAAGGAGAGAGGAAAGAGAGAGAGGCGGAAGAAACAGAGGGAAAAGACAAAAAGCCCAAGAGATGACCCAGAGAGAAAGGGAAAAAGAAAGAGATAAAAGGGGGGAGAGGAGGCCGGAGAAGGGGAGAGAGGAGGGGGAAAGGGGCCGTAATAAATAATAAAAAATTATGGGGAAAAAAAAGCCGGGAAAGGGCCCCCGAAGGACCCCCCTAAGACCCCCGACCCCGGGGCTTTGAGAGACCCTCATTCGGCTTCTTTGGAATACCGAAAACACTCACCCTTCAAAACAAAAACCCCAACACTAAAAACAAAACAAATAAACAAAACAAGCTGAACAATCAACCCCGAAATCGCATCTCCGATCCCCGCGGGAAAAGTTTTTCCCTCCCGCACCCCCGGGGCAGCGGTGGGCCAAAAAATTTTGGCGTCGCTTCAGGGCCGACTCCGCACGGACGAAGGCGACTCAAACAAGAGGCTTCTTCGTGGGTGAGCAAAACACTCTTGTGAGAAGGGGGAAAAAGAAGAAGAAGAAAAAAAAAAGCAATACCTCATCAACTCATCAACGCCCCCCCTCTCCCCCCTCCCCCAGGGACATTTCGTCAAGCCAGGCTAAAAACTTTCCCACTGGGAATCACGAGGCGCAGGAAACACAGGCCATCCATCGATTCCCTGCGATAACCCTAATCCCCCATTTGCACCCACACACCGACCCAACAGGCCTTAATTTCCCCCCCTCCTTTTCCTCTATACCCAAGCCTCTACCCACTGGGGCCCCAAATCCACCCAGCCTCTACCACTTGGGGCCTAAAAACCCCCCTCCTCACCCCCTGGGGCCTCAAAACCACCCAATCTCCCCCACTTGGGGGCCCCAAACCCCCATCCCCTCGGGCCCTTCCTCGCTCAGCTCGCCCCACGCAATCCACTCGTCTGGCCGACTCGGCGCAGGAAGTCGATCTGTTTAGCTTCGTTTATGTCGCCATTAACAGGTTGATTACAATGAAAACAGACCCCCCCTCCCCTCCCTCTCCCTCTCCCCTCTCTCCCTCCCTCCTTCCCTCCCTCCTCTTTCCTCCCCCTTTCCCCCCAAACCCCCACTCCCTCTTCTCCTTCCTCCCTCCCTCCTCCCTCCCCCCCCCCTCCCTCCCCTTCCTCCTCCCCCCCCTCCCTTTCCTCCCTCCTTCCCGCCCCCTCTCTCTCTCTCTCCCCCTCTCTCTTCCCCCTCTCCTTTTCCTCCCTCTCCCTCTTTCCCTCTCTCTTTCTTCTTTTCCCTCTCCTTTTTCTCCCTCTCCCTCTCCCTCTCCTTCCCTCTTTTTTTCCCTCCCCCCTCCCCTTTTCTCCCCTTTCCCCCCCCCCCTTCTTCCCTCCTCTCCCCTTCCCCCTTCTCTCCTTTTTTCCCCCCCTCCTCCAATCTTCTCATTTATGTTTTTTTTTTTCCTCTCCTCGGGGGGCTCTTAAACGATTGCCACTTCCCCCTAAAAAACCCCCCCCTCCTTTTTTCCCCCCCCCTCCTCCCAAACCTCCTCAGGGTCCTTTCCCCCCCCCTTCCCCCCCCCCTCTTTCCCTTTTCCGAACCTCTTCCACTTCCCCTAACCCCCTTCTCCCGTTTCCCCTGCCCTTCCTCCCCCGCCCCCCCACCCTCCCCCTTTTCCCCCCTTTTCCCCCTCCCCCCCCCCCTTTCTCCCCCCCCCCCCCCTTTTCCCTTTTCCCCCCCCATTCTCTTCCCCCCCTTTTAGGGACTGGGTTTTTGTTTGAAAACGGCCGGGTTTTTAAGGGGGTAACGCCACGGGGGAAAAAGGGGGGGGGAAAATGGAAAGGGGAAAAAAAAAAGGGAAAGGGAGGGGAAAAAAGTAAACAAAGGGGGGGGTTTGTAAAAAAACAGACAAAAAGGGGGAAGTAGGGGAACAAAGGAAAGCAGCCTTTCTAAAAATTAAAAAAACCCTTCCAACCTTTTTTAGTTCCAAACGGGTCAAAAAAAAAGGTGAAACAAAAAAAAAAAAAACCACCAACAACACCCCGGGCCCCGCGCCCCCGCTCATGGTCCACCAAAATCTGCGGGACCCCCCCCATCGACCCCTCCCCCCTTTTTCCGCCCGCCACACCTCCCGGCCAAGCGATCTTCCAAAACGAGACGTACCCCCGCCTTGAGACTGACCCTTTTTTCTTTTTAATCCAATTTTTCCCTTTTTAAAAACCCCCTTTTCCCCCCCCTCCCCCTTTTCCTGCCCCCCTCCCTTTTCCCCCCCCTCCCCCCCCTCCCCCCCCTTCTTCCCCTTTCCCTCCCCCTCCCTTCTCCTCCCTTTTCCCCCCTCTCCCCCCCTCTCCCCCCTTCTTCTTCTTGCCTCTCCCTCCCCCTCCCCCCCTTCCCCTTTTCCCCCCCCTCTTTTTCCCCTCCCCCCCCTTCAATGAATCAGGGCAAGACGAAACAAAACAAATAAAGAAGGCCCAAACAAGGACAGAATTACGTCTGCATTTCGAGTGTACAAGGTGCCGCTGCCCGCCCGGACTGCCGCTCACTTCGGCCTCTACTATCCCCGCCTATCCAAACCTATCCCGGGCACTCGCTGGCCAAACACACAAACAAAAATAACATTTGGGTTTTGTGTTACTCTTCACACACTTTAAGGCGTAGGGTGGGCGAGGGAGAGATATGATGAGGGAGAGAGAGGAAGGAGGGAGGGAGGGAGGGAGGGAGGGAGGGAGGGAGGGAGGGAGGGAGGGAGGGAGGGAGGGAGGGAGGGAGGGAGGGAGGGAGGGAGGGAGGGAGGGAGAGAGCGAGAGAACGAGAGAGAGAGAGAGAGAGAGAGAGAGAGAGAGAGAGAGAGAGAGAGAGAGAGAGAGAGAGAGAGAGAGAGAGAGAGAGAGAGAGGTGAAGGAGGGAAGTAATACGAGGAAGAGAGACTAGTGACCAAGAAGACAGAGAGGAAAGAAATGGAAAGGAGGTAAGAAAACGGAGAAAAGGACAGAAGCAAGTGAATAAAGAAAAGAGAGAAAGAACGACGAGGGAAGAGCAAGAAGGAGAACAGAGATGAGGAAGAGAGGCAGAAGGAAGGAAGGGGAAGTGAGAGGAGCGGAAAAGAGGGCGCGAGGAGGACGGAGGGAAACAGGGCGATGCTGGCACAATGTCAACGTGTATGCTCCATGGAATTCTACACCCTCTACACCCTCCTCCGTCTACTTGTACCGCAAAAAATAATCATAAAAAAGTCAGATATCTGCCAGACGCTCATTGCAATAAAAAAAAAGAGCATTCTTGCAAACAGCTGGCTGATGCAGCGCGATGACGAAAGAGGAGAGGCTCGGGTGAGGCCGTAGAAACAGAGTACACACCAACTTGTATAGTGATTTCTGCGATAAAATGAAACGACAGTGACTAAAAAACAAATTAAACAAACATAAAAGAACAGATTACCTTTCCCGTAAAAGACGGACTCAAGCGAATCACAAACAAACAAACAAACGAACAAACAAAGTCTTGCTTCTTTTCCTTTTGCATTTGTATTTCATTTCGCAAAAATAGGCTTCGCCAACAGCTGGCGAGAAGACACGGGTGAACAGCTGGCGTACATATGGAGTGCATTTTCTACAGCCGCTATCATGAACTTCACAAGGGGGAAAAAATGAACATAATAAACACAAACGAACGCGAAAAAAAGAAAAAAGAAATGCAAACAAAAACAAGCTTTTACACATTCGCGTCTCAAACAATAACAAACAAACGCACGGGAGCTACACACGAAATAAACACAATCGTAACATACTGACAGACACAATCCGTAATATACTGATATCCCCATCAACAAACAAGCAAACAATACACAGGTATTACAGGCGAACAGGAGGAGTAAAACGAGTTCACAAAATGGGCGCAACAGGGCTCTATCTGCCTTATCTTATCTGCTCCCATTCAACTCCAGGCCGTCGGTCGCTCCCACTGACACCAAGATAAATGCGGAAAATGTAATAAAAGAGATCATAAAAAAAAAAATACCAATGATAATGATAAGAATGATAAACAATCGTTATAATAATCCTAATAATAACCACTACACTACTCCTATCACCATTCTATTATAATCATCACTATCATCATCATTATTATTAGCATTGTTACAGTTATCATAATGATAATCCTTTATCACTTAATGACCAGTACAATTATAATCATGAGGCAAGTAACAATAATTACGATAACTATTATGAACCGAAATGAACCAATGAACGGCCAGACCTCCAGCCGGGCACACTCCCGACATTCCCCTACCCTCCCCGCCTTCCCCTACCCTCCCCCCCTTCCCAACCTTGCACTGTAGCCTAAACAAATTTCCCCACACACCCTTTCCGTCTCCCCTACCCTACCCTCCCTTTCCTCCTATCCCCTCCCCTCCACTCCCCTCTCCAACTTTCCCCCTTATCCCCTTCCCTCCCTTTCCTCTCCTCTCCCCTCCCACTGCTTTCCCCTTTCCTCTCCTCTCCCCTCCCACTGCTTTCCCCTCTCCCCTCCCCTCCCCTCCCTTTCCCCTCTCCCCGCCCTCTCTCTTCCCCTCCCCTCCCCCGCACAAACGATTTCATTAAGTGGCTCCCGTGTGACAAATGGACATCATAACAAGAGTACTAATAAATGAACCCCTAATTTTCATAATGACTGCGCCCGTTGCCCCTTCCTTTAAAATTAGAATTGTAGTGAATGAATTTGTTAAGTGGTTGGTGTTGGTGGTGGTGGTGGTGGTGTTGGTGGGGGTGTTGGTGTTGGTGGTGGTGGTGGTGGTGGTGGTGGTGGTGGTGGTGGTGTGGTGTTGGTGTTGGT
Source organism: Penaeus monodon (assembly GCF_015228065.2). Classification (NCBI taxonomy): domain Eukaryota; kingdom Metazoa; phylum Arthropoda; class Malacostraca; order Decapoda; family Penaeidae; genus Penaeus; species Penaeus monodon. The sequence continues at coordinate 557,440 of NC_051393.1, forward strand.
GGTGGTGGTGGCTGGTGGCGGTGGTGGTGGTGGTGGTGGTGGTGGTGGTGGTGGTGGTGGTGGTGGTGGCGGCGGTGGTGGTGCGCACACGGGCGCAGATGCCACCGGCCGCCTGCGTCGCTTGCGCGGCCTAAACAGCCTGATGGTGCCATGCCGGGCGACGGCGACGACGGCAACTCCAAGGCAATCCAAATCATCATCAACTCCGCGACCACGACGGCGAAACAGGGGCGCGCAAACGACGGCGAAAGGTCCAGGGTCGCTTTCTTTTATTCCCTTTGTTACGACTTTTAATAGTTGATAAATCTCTTCGATTTTTCCTTTCCCTTCTTTTTTTCTTCGTATTTTTCAACTGATACCATTCCTCCTAGTTCTGCTTTTCCACTCTCATCATCATCATCACCATCTTCACCATCAGGACCATCATCATCGTGTTTTTTTGTTTTCTTTTTTCCTTTTTATCTAGTCACCATTTTTTCCTATTCCTAATACCATATCCCGCATCTCATCCAATTCCCACACCTTTCCATCTTTAATTCCTTACTAAAAAAAAATAAATAAAAAAAAATAAAAATCTACCATGAAACTTCTCTCAACTACAGTTCAACCGCACCCCCGCCCCCACCCCCGCCCCCACCCCCAACGCCACCCCCGCCCCCACCCCCAACGCCACCACCGAGGCCCCCGAGACACCTACTTTAAACCTTTCATTAAACTCCAACGCCAAAAAGATAATAAATAAAAATGAAAAGAGCGTCACCAGGCAGCACCTCGGCCTCCCCCAACGCCTCCAAAAGACACATTTATTTATCTTTTTCTACAACCGAGCATCTGGAAGCGCACGGCAACGAGACTAACGGGAGGCTAATGTTCCCAAGGGCTTAAGTGTGATATAATTCATAATGAAAGTGTAGCTTTGTGGAGGAACGGCCTGTAAGGGAGGGAAGAGAGAGAGGGGAGGAGTCGAAAACGGGAGTGGGTGAGTGGAAGGGGAAAGGGGGAGGAGAGGGGAAATGGGAAGGAGAAGGGGAGGGGAAAAGAGGGGAGAGAGACGGGGAGATGGGAGAGGAGAGGGGAGAAGGGAAAGGGAAGGGGATGGAGAGGGGAAAGGGAGGGGGAGGAAAGAGGGGAGATGGGAGAGGGGGAAGGGAAGGAGAAAAGGGGAGGTGAAGGAGGAGGCAAAGTGAGGAGTCAGAGGGAGGAGTGCACATGCCAGTAAACAAGCGAGTGCGCGTGTGAGAAGGTGTGTGAGAATGTGAGTATACGCGTGACATCCAGTACTTGCCCGAGTGCCTTGCACCTGTCTACATGAACAACGTCAACTCTTCTGCTCCCCCCCCCCTCAAGGCTCTTGTCCTGCCACCCTTGCATGCAACTTTCCCCTCACATCAAGCAGCCACCAACTCCGAGGAAACTGGTTATTTTAGCTATTTCCCGAACAACATAAAAGCAATCAACCAATCAATCAACGGCCCCAAGACACGCAAGTAAGCACCGCGGTGAAGGCGAGGTGCAATGTAGGATGTGGAGGAAGGGAGAGCGAGAAGGAAGGAAGGAGAGGAGAGAGGAAGGGAGAAGGGAAGAGATGGACGAGCGCGAGAGGTAAGAGGGAGAAAGAAGGGGGGAAGAGATACAAAGAGCGAAAGAGAAAGGATAAAAGGGATGGAGGAAGGAGGAGGGAAGGAAGAAGGGAAGAGGAGGACGGAGGGAAGAAGAGGAGGTAAAGATAGGATGGAAGGAGGAAAGAGATAGATTGATAAATAGATAGATAGATAGATGGATAGATAGATAGACAGACAGATAGATAGCGAGATGGGAAGTAATCACGAAGGAGTGGAAAGCGAGAGGAAGAAAGGAGGGAGAAAGAGGAAAAAAATTATAGGAAAAGGCCGAGAATGGAAATACGAAGATTTAGGGATAACGAAGGCCGAGGAAGGAAAGAGGAAGCAGACGAAAAGGTGAAATAAGAGCAGGCATCTTTTTCCGACCGAAAGCTCCCCCCCAAAAAAAATAATATGAGTAAAGAGCTTCCCGCGCGGCCGGACCCTCGATCCATCAATCCATCAATCCATCATCCTCCAGGCGGTTTCACGGGGCTGTGACTCCCTCCCTTCCCTCCTTTGCCCCCCTACCCCCACGCCCCTGGCATCAGGCAGCCTTAGCGACGTGTTCAGCTAGGCTCCCTCTTCTTGCCTTCCCTCCCCTCCGCTCATTCCATTTGCTTCCTCTCCTCTCCTCTTCCTCATCTCTTCTCCTCTCCACTCCTCTTTCTCTTCTCTCCTCATTCTCTTCTCTCCTCATTCTCTTCTCTTCTCTCCCCTTCCTCTTCTCTCCTCTCTCTCCCCCTCCTCTCCCTCATCTCTTCTCTCTCCACTCCTCTCTTCCTCTTCTCTCCTCTTCCTCTTCTCTCCCTCTCCTTTTCCTCATCTCATCTCTCCCTCAGTCCTTTGGGTCGGGGGGGTTTCCTATTACCCGTCAAACTCGCGACGCCATCGTTCATTATGACTCATCTGCATTGAGGCGGGAGCGAGGATCGAGGGTGAGGGGGGCCCGAACGAGATATAAAATCAAACCGCGATCCGCCACTCGCCTCATGGCCCGGTTAACCACATCAAGGCCATCGCGTGTGAACGGGTCAGCCACCGTCGAGGGGTGTGCGGGCAAGGTGTCGCGACTAATTCATGAGCCGCTTGCTCGCGCCCCCAGGGGTCCTCCCGGGCCAACCACCCATTCCCCAAGGTCCCGACCGGGCCACGGGCCGACGGTCAGCAGACCCGAGTGGAAGGCTCCTCTTCTCTCTCGCGTGGCTCCATCTTCCCTCCTCTCCGCTTGTTCGCGCCCTGGTCACTCTCGCCGCACGTCTGCCTCTCTCTTCCAAGAGTCCTCCCCCGGCCTCTCGTCCCTCTCCCTCCAAGATCCCTCGCTCTCTTTCTCCTCTCTCTCTCTCTCTCTCTCTCCTCTCTCTCTCTTCTCTCCCTCTCTCTCTTTCCCTCTCTCTCTTCTCCTCTCTCTCTTTCCCTCTCTCTCATTCTCTCTCTCTCTTCTCTCTCCTCTCTTTCTCTCTCTCTCTCTCTCTCTCTCTCGCTCTCTCTTCTCTCTCTCTTTCCCTCTCTCTCTCTCTCTCTCTTTCCCTCTCTCTCTATCTCTCTCTCTTTCCCTCTCTCTCTCTCTCTCTCTCTTTCCCCCCCTCTCTCTCTCTCTTCCCTCTCTTTCTTTCCCTCTCTCCTCTCTCTCTCTCTCTCCTCCCCTCTTTCCTCTTTTTCCTCTCTCTCTCTCCTCTCTCTTTCCCTCCTCTCTCTCTCTCTCTTTCCCTCTCTCTTTCTCTTTCTCTTTCTCTTTCCCTCTCCCTCTCCCTCTCCCTTCACTTTCCTTCTTCTTCCTTTTATGCTTCCCCGGCACTACCCTCTCCCTCTCTCTCCCACCCCCTCTCCTTCCCCTTTTTCCCTCTCTGCCTTCATTTCCTTCCCGAGAGGAAGTGAAACACGAGTGAAAAATGAGCGAGCCACTTAATTCTTAAAAAAAAGAGTCCTGAAGCGGGAACTGTTGAACGAACGCCTTTCAGATGTGCAGAAATAGGAGTGAACCGCTTCAAGTAATGCTAATCGTAATGATTGTACTTGTGACGGTGGCGGCGGTGGCGGCGGCGGCGGTGGCGGCGGCGGCGGTTAGGAGGAGGAGGAGGAGGGGGTTAGGGAGAGCGAAAGTGAAAGGGCGAGGGAGATGGAGAGAGGAAGAGAAGAAGGATACTGATGATTTTTTAAAAGCGACCATAACAGCAGAAGTATCCAGGCTGACATTTGAGCGGAATATTGAATGAATAGTTGATGCGGAGGCGGGATCAGCCCTCGCCGGAAAAGTGAGCGCAGGGCACAAAAATATACAAAATGCAAAAATGTTTTGTTCCCTTTGACACGCAGCTCTTCCTTCGAATGATCTCTGCTCGATCTCCCTCTCCCTCCCCCTCTCCCCCTCGCTCTCCTTCTCCCTCTCGTTCTCCCTCTCCCCCTCGCTCTCCTTCTCCCTCTCTCTCTCCCTCTCTCTCTCCCTCTCCCTCTCCCTCTCCCTCTCGCTCTCCTTCTCCCTCTCTCTCTCGCTCTCCCTCTCCCTCTCCCCCTCGCTCTCCCTCTTACTCCCTCATTGCCTGCCTGACTGACTGCCTGACTGACTGACTGACTGCCTGCCTGCCTGCCTGACTGACTGCCTGACTGACTGACTGCCTGACTGACTGCCTGCCTGCCTGCCTACCTGCCTGACTGACTGCCTGACTGACTGACTGACTGCCTGACTGACTGACTGCCTGACTGACTGCCTGCCTGCTGCCTGACTCCTGACTGACTGCCTGACTGACTGCCTGACTGCCTGACTGACTGACTGCCTGACTGACTGCCTGCCTGCTTGCCTGACTACCTGCCTGCCTGCCTGACTGACTGCCTGACTGACTGCCTGACTGCCTGCCTGCCTGCCTGCCTGCCTGCCTGCCTGCCTGACTGCCTGCCTGTCTGCCTGCCTGTCTGCCTGCCTGCCTGCCTGCCTGCCTGTCTGCCTGCCTGCCTGCCTCTTCACCACCTTCACCTAAGCCGCCTACATTTCCGGGCGCCGTCAATTACTTTTCCCAATTCCTCTCGTTCCTTTCCCATTTCAGGAAAGCTTCAATAGAATTAAAGCTGCTTTCAGGTAGCGGAAAAAAATAACTTTTATCAAGGGTTGACTTTTTCTTTTTCTTTTTCTTTTACTTAAAAAAAATAATGCTTCTCCTTCTTTGCAAGTTGCGGCGCATCATCGCCTCGCACCCAAAAATAGCGAATAAAAGAACATTACCTTAACTACACCCATCAAAAATCCGCATGCACCCCCACCCCCTCCCCCACGCCGCACACGCCCTGCCTCTATTTCCAGCGAGCGTGGGCGGCCCTCGCACCACGCCCACTGCTCACACCCGTGACGTCAGACCGTGACGCATGGCAGCAGCCGACGAATGGCCGATGACGTGGAGCAGACGCGAAAGGTCGTGACCGATGCAAACCCAAGGAGACAGACACACACACACACACACACACACACATACACATACACATACACATACACATACACATACACATACATACACACATACATACACACATACACACACACATACACATACACACACACATACACATACACACACACACAGGTGAACGGCACGGCGGTCGGAGCGAAGACCCGCGCTTCAATCAATGGAAATCCACCAGCGGGTCGAACCTAATAATCAGCCGACGTGCTGTTGACTTTAGCGACTCACTTCTGACGGCCGCGTGACGTTAACGACGACGCGGCATCGAACTTCACGACGCTACGACGTTTACCTTAACGTAACGTTGCATCCGTGACAACTCAACTCCACGCTGACTCACGAACACCGAAAGAAGACGCCCGTGACGCGGTGTCTCGCCACGGCATCGTTGCGACGAGGCGAGGACAGAGCCATAACGTGGCGTGGAAACGACGGAACGGCCGTAACGCTTTCGTCACGAGCGAAGCATCCCATGACCAAATGTACGTCACCATTTGAGTACTCGAAATACCGTGACAAAATCCACATCACAATTTGAGAAACCCGAAAAAAAAGAAAAGAAAAAAAGAAAAAGAAAGAAGAAAAAAAAACGTGACTGAATGACCTTGACGACAATTCGGGAAGCTCATTAATCCCCGACAAAGAAGGGCGTCTTTGACGGGGGGGGGGGGGGGGGGGGGGAGCCCAGTGTCCTACGTGTGGCGACTCGAGTTCTCGCAGGAGGGACGCATTAAAAGCTTTTAGCCTGGGAAGGATGTGCTCCCACAGGCCCTCGCTATTCCGCCACACGATGTCACACGGCAGCACAATCACGCACAACCTTTCAAAGACATTTCTGTGTTCAAGACCAAGAGAATTTACTATCTGATACAAGCCAAGCTACCACATTTCACTCAGTCAGTACTATTTAAGAAAAAAAATGGCAATAAGTATGACCCTCTCTGCCAAACACGCTCGCTCGCTTGACAGAAAGTTGGCCAAGGTGTCAAGGAAGGGAGGGGGGGGGGATGCTCTTCTCACAAGTAACATAAGAAGCTAATTTGTTACGTCGCCGCTTTTATTGCAACATATATAAATACTTTTTTCGTACTGCCCCAGGAATATAAAACAGCACCTAATGGAGAGTCTAAATCTAAAAATAAAGCAGAACTATATTAAAGGCTGTGATATTACTACAACTTACTTCTTAAAAAATGATAAACGATGATACATCATGTTCCGCTTATAAACAGACATCACATAAAGACGGACACATGAATAGATAGAAACACAGATAGATAGACAGGTAGACAGATAGATTGACAGATAGATAGACAGAATGAGACTCAAAGTGAGATAATAACAAAAAATAAAAAAATAAAAAAACGAAAACACACAGACAGACACAGACATACGCACACACGCGCGCATCCTTATAATATTCGCTTTGATAAGAGTCCCCATCTCTTTCTCTTTCCCTCTCCCTCTTCCCTCGCTCCCTTCAACTTTCCTTTCTTCTTCCTTTTATGATGCTTCCCCCGGCACTACCTCTCCCTCTCTCTCGCCACCCACTCTCGTTCCCTTTTTCCCTCTCTGCCTTCATTTCCTTCCGCGAGATGAAGTGAAACACGAGTGAAAAATGAGCGAGCCACTTAATTGCTTAAAAAAAGGAGTCCTGAAGCGGAACTGTTGAACGAACGCCTTTCAGATGTGCAGAAATCGGAGTGACCGCTTCAAGTAAATGCTAATCGTAATGATTGTACTTGTGACGGTGGCGGCGTGGCGGCGCGGCGGTGGCGGCGTGCGGGCGGTTAGGAAGAGAGTCGGAGGGGGGTTAGGAGAGCGAAAGTGAAGGGCGAGGGAGATGGAGAGAGAAGAGAAGAAGGATACTGAATGATTTTTATAAAAGCGACCATAAACAGCAGAAGTAATCCAGCTGACATTTGAGCGGATATTGAATGAATAGTTTGATGCGATGCGGGATCGCCCTCGCCGGAAAGTGAGCGCAGGGCAGCAAAAATATCAAAAGCAAACAAATGTTTTTGTTCGCCTTTGACACGCAGCTCTTCCTTACGAATGATCCTCTGCTCGATCTCCCTCTCCCTCCCCCTCTCCCCTCGCTCTCCTTCTCCCTCATCGCTCCTCCATCTCCCTCTCCCTCTCGTTCTCCTTCTCGCCCCTCGCTCTCCTTCTCGCCTCTCTCCCTATCCCTCTCCCTCTCGCTACTCCTTCTCCCTCTCTCTCTCCCTCTTCTCTCTCTCTCTCGCTCTCCCTCTCGCTCTCTTTCTCCCTCTCTCTCTCGCTCTCCCGCTCGTTCTCCCGCTCCCCCTCGCTCCTCTCTTCTTACTTACTCCCTCATTGCCTGACTGCCTGACTGCCTGAACTGACTGACTGACTGCCGACTGGACTGCCTGACTGACTGCCTGACTGACTGCCTGCCGACTGACCTGCCTGACTGACTGCCTGCCTGCTGCTACCCTGCCTGACTGCCTGCCTGACTGACTGCCTATTGACTGCCTACTGCCTGCCTCCCTGCCTGCCTTGAAAACTACCTGACTGACTGCCTGACTGCCTGCCCTGATGACTGCCGGACTGACTGCCTGCTGCCTGCCTGCCTGCCTGAACTGCCTGACTGACTGCCTGACTGACTGACTGCCTGACTGACTGCCTGCTGACTGACTGACTGCCTACCTGACTGCCTTGCCTGCTCCTGACTACCTGCCTGCCTGCTGACTACTGCCTGACCTGCCTGCCTGACTGCCTGTCTGTCTGCCTGCCTGTATGCTGCCTGTCTGTCTGCCTGCCCTGTCTTCCTGCTGCCTGCCGTCTGCACCCACCTTCACCTCGCCTACATTTTCCGGCGCCGTCAATTACTTTTTTCCCATTTCCTCGTCGTCCTTTCCCATTTCAGAAAGCTTCAATAGAAAAAAAAAAAAATTTTTTAAGCTTCTTTCAGGTAGCGGAAAAAAAATAAACTTTTATCAAGGGTTGACTTTTTCTTTTTTCTTTTCTTTTACTTAAAAAAATATGCTTCTCCTTCTTTTTGCAAGTGCGGCGCAATCATCGGCCTTCGCACCCAAAAATAGCGAATAAAAGAACATTACCGTTAACTACACCATCAAAAATCCGCATGCAACCCCCCCCCTCCCCCACAGCCGCACACGCCTGCCTCCTATTGCCAGCGAGCCGTGGTCGGGACCCTCGCACCTAACCCCACTGCTCACTAACCCCTTTGACGTCATAACCGTGACGCATGGCATCAAGCCGACGAATGGCCGGATGACGTTGAGCAGACGCCGAAATTGGTCGTGACCGATGCAAACCCTAAGGAGACAGACACACACACACCACACACACCACACACACATCACATACACATACACATACACAATACACATACAACATACTACACACATACATACACACATACACACACACATACACATACGCACACACTACACTCACACACCACAGTTGAACGGGGCCCCAAAAAAAAAAAACCGGGCGGTCGGAGCGAAGACCCGCGCTTTCAATCAATGGTAATCCACCAGCGGTTCGACCTAATAATCAGCCTACGTGCTGTTGGCTTTAGCGACTCACTTCTGACTGCCGCTGACGTTAATCGACGACGCGGCATCGAACTTCACGACGCTACGAGTTTACCTTAACGTAACGTTTGCATCCGTGACAACATCCACTCCACTCCTGACTCCGACCCGAAAGGAGACGCACGTGACGCGGTGTCTCGCACGCAAAATGTTTTTGCGACGATGCGATGACAGAGCCATAACGTGGCTGGAAACAACGGAACGGCCGTAACGCTTTCGTCCAGGCGAAGCATCCCTTGACCGGAATGTACGTCACCATTTGATACTCGAACTACCGTGCAAATCCAATCACAATTTGAGAAACCCGAAAAAAGGAAAAGAAAAAAATAAAAAGAAGAAGGAAAAAAACGTGACTGAATGCGCTTGACGACTAATTCGGGAAGCTCATTAAATCCCCGACAAAGAAGGGCGTACTTTGACGGGGGGGGGGGGGGGGGGGGGAGCCAGTGTCCTACGTGTGGCGACTCGAGTTCTCGCAGGAGGGGACCTTAAAAGCTTTTTAGCCTGGGAGATGTGCTCCCACAGTCCCTCGCTATTCCGCCCACAACGATGTTCCCACGGCAGCACAATCACGCCTTAACCTTTCAAAGCATTTCTGTGTCAAGACCAAGAGATTTACTATCTGATACAACCAAGCTACCACATTTCACTCAGTCAGTATATTTAAGAAAAAAATGGCAATAATAGGAACCCTCTGCCAAACCGCTCGCTCGCTTGACAGAAGTTGGCCAAGTTGTCAGGAAGGGAGGGGGGGGGGATGCTCTTCTCACAAGTACATAAGAGCTAATTTGTTACTCGCCGCTTTTAATTGCAACATATATAATACTTTTTTTCGTACTGCCCGGAATATAAACAGCACCTAATGAGGAGTCCTAAATCTAAAAATAAACAGACTATATTAAAGGCTGTGATTATTACTACAACTTACTACTTACTTCTTAGAAAGATGAATAACGATGATCATCATGTTCCGCTTATTAAACAGACCCACATAAATACGACACATGAATAGATAGAACCAGATAGATAGACAGGTAACAGATAGATTGAACAGATAGATGACAGAATGAGACTCAAAGTGAGATACTAACAAACAAAAAAAAATAAAAAAACGAAAACACACAGACAGACACAGACATACGCACACACGCGCGCATCCTTATAATATTCGCTTTGATAAGAGTCCCCACAAGCTAAACATAATATTTCCCATCTATATGTTGATTCGAAGGGAGGGGGTGGGAGGGGGGTCTTCCATGCCATGAGGAGGGGGTGAGGGGGGGGGGGCTCGAGGGGGATGCTTGGAGTCACAGCGCACGAGGTCACTTCTAATAACCCGAAGATAAATCATTTCTCTTCTCAATTTTCTCGCCACCATTAGCATCTTCCTGTTTTTTTTTCTTTTCTTTTCCTTCTTTTTTCCTTCTTGTTTTGTCCTCGAATCACACACCACCTGAATGAAAACGTAATTGAAAGGAATCACTTGATAACACTGCATGTCTCGCTTGTAAACAAAGGGAGAGGGAGGGAAAGGGAGAGGAACAAGATGGGAGTAAAGACTGGGAGAGTGGGGAGGATAGTCTTGTTTGTTGAGGGGAGGTGTCGGGGTGGATGGGGTAGGATTAAGTGGTAGGGCGGAGGAGGAGGATGAGTGAGGAGGGTGAGGAGTAGGAGGAGAGGAGGCTGAGGCGGTATAGGAGGAGGAGGCGGATGAGGAGGAAGTATTATGGAGAGGAGGGAGTTGAGGGAGGGAAAGGAGGTGAAGGAGGGATGGGAGTTCGGGAGGAGAGGAGGGAGAGTGGGTAGCGTGGGATCTTATGTGAGAGGGATAGGGACGAGAGAGAGAGAGAGAGAGAGATAGAGAGATAGAGAGAGAGAGAGACAGAGAGAGAGAGAGAGAGAGAGAGAGAGAGAGAATAGACAGCAGCAGCACAGCACGAACACCGCCCTTTTAATCTACATGGACGAACACCCACCAAAAAATCAAAAGAACTTTTATGTTACTAAAATATTCACCCAACTATCTCTATCCTTTTTTTACGGCCGTACTCAATCATTATCTCCCGAGAAAAAATCAAAACAACGGAGCTCTCACTATCATTAATTTCACAAAGAAGAGTAATCTAAACCTATACGCACTTATGTACAAAGGCGCGCGCATGCGCGTGTGCGTGTGCGTGTGCGTGTGCGTGTGGCGTGTGTGTGAGTGTGTGAGTGTGTGTGTGTGTGTGTGTGTGTGTGTGTGTGTGTGTGTGTGGTGTGTGTGTGTGGGTGTGTGGTGTGTGTTTGTGTTGCGTGGTGTGTGGTGTTTGTTGTGCGCGCGTGTGTCTGTGTGTAGATGTTTGCGAGTGCCTGTACGTGTACAGTACGTACGACCGCTGTTCGGATGCCTGGGTCAGCAGTGCCAATCGGTGCCTCTCCTTTCCCTTTCCGCAGCGCCACCCACGGCAACGGGAAGAGGCAAGGGGGCAAGAAACAGCACAAACAGCAAGTCAGGGGAAACGCGTAAGGGAAAAAATAAATGAAAGGTGAGGAAAATGGGGAAGGAAGGCAAGGAAGTAAAGGAAAATGAAGAACAGCCAAAGGGAAAAGGAAAAGAATGGGGGGAAGGAAAGGACGAAGAGAAAGCAAGATGAAAAAGGCAGGCGAAGAGGGAGGAGGGAAGGGAGAAGAGTGAAGAGGGAAAGGAGAAGAAAGAAGGGGGAGAGGAAACTGGGAAAAGGGAGAAGGGGAAAGGGAAAAGGAGAAAGGAAAAGGGGAAAGGGAAAAACAGAAAGGAAAAGGGGAAAGGGGAAGGGAAAGGGAATCGTGACAGCAGGCCCGGAAGCAAGGCACAGCAGCGAGAGGGAAAGCTCAGGAGCACATGGCAAGAGACACAAGCCGACACCAAAATGTATGATAAGAACACAGAAAATAAAGAAAAGAAGCATCGCACTGAAGCCCTGGGAGGGGCTCAGGGGCACGCCGCCGCCCCTGAGCCCCTGGGCCCCTGGGGAGAGCCAAGAATCAGACGTAAAGAGTACTGGGGAGCCGGGGGGGGGGGGGGGGGTAACGCCGGTGTCAACTGGGTGTCTGGCAGCGAAGTGCCAACGTCAATCACCGCGCGAGCTTTATCTTTGCCAACAGTGCCACACACTCTCCCCATCCGTCTTCCCTTCGAGCTGTCCAATTTAAACGGACGAAATACACGCGCATCCGTGCACACAAGCGGACGCGAGCACGGATATACACACCGACAAGCACACGCTTATCCACACAAGCTCACAAATACACACAGATCCACAAATCCACACATACACATACCCACAGCACACACCTATCCTCAAAGGCAGACGCACTAGAACCTCTTCAAACAACATAGGCCTACAAAAAGAACGCGTTTCCCTTCTACAGAAAAAGATTAACCCATCCGAAGGTCTGCCTCTCTGCCGGCATTCCAGGTTGTCTATCACTCTACCGCCCTGTCTGCATACCTGTTTGTCTGCCCCTCTACCTGTCTGCCGCGCGCGTGCCTACATACCTATGTGCCTGTAACCCTACCTCTGTCTGACACCCGATCTGCTTGTCTGTCTGTCTGCCATCCTGCCTCGCTCGCTAGCCGCCTGCTTACTTGCCTGTCCGTCTGCTTCCTATCTGCCTGCCTGCCTGCCTGCCTGCCTGCCTGCCTGCCTGC
>NC_051393.1:574752-624752 GCF_015228065.2 Penaeus monodon
AGAGGAATGAGGAGGAAGGGGAGAGGAGGAGTAGAAAAAAGGAGAGTATTTGGAGAGGGAGGAGGGGTAGGAGGAGAGGAGTGTAGGAGAGGAGGTGCGGAGAGGAGGATGAAGGGAGGAGTAGGGTAGGAGGAGGAGTGATGGTGATTATGTTAAAGAAGAAGGAGGAGGAAGAGGAGGGGGGAGAAAGTATGAAGAGTGAAAAAAAGTAACTAGAAGAACAAAACAAAAGACAAAAGAAAAAATACATAGAAAACCGATAAAACTTTGTCAAGATATAAGACCAAACGGGGAGACGGAATCTGAGCAAAGTGGGAGGAGGGAGCGCCCGTGAGCGAGCGGAGTCGAGGAAAAACGCAGCTATTTAGCGGATTTTCAAACACGTTAACAAGATGAGGGCGAGATCCTCCTCGCAGCCGACATGCTTTCATGTTTCGGCCCCTCGCTGCGCCCTAGCTGGCAAACAATCCATCTCCGAAGTGAAGGGCCAGGCCCGGGGGCTCTTGCTGTGGCGTGATGGTGTCGCTGATGCTGCTGTGTGGCGGTGCTGTGGCGGTGCTGTGGCGGTGCTGTGGCGGTGCTGTGGCGGTGCTGTGGCGGTGCTGTGGCGCTGCTGTGCGTGGGTGGTACTGTTGCTGTTTTGCTGTGTGCCGTTTCCTCCGATGGGTGATACTGGCATACTGCCGTGCTATGTGGCGCTGCTTTGTTGCACAGTGTCGCTACGTTGATATAGCATTGCTGTGGCGTTCCTACAGCACAGGGGACGAGGCCAATCGATGTGTGCTGTGGTGCTGCCGCCCGCGCCACAGCAACGCCCCGGCAACGGCGTCCGCGGCAGGGCCTCCGGCGAATGCCCGCGGCGCCGATCGCACGGCACTGACAAATGCCGATGGGCGCGGAGCAGACAGTGCCACCCAACAGTGCCAGCTCCCGACCCCCTCCCCGATCCCACCAATCACCAGCCCCTTCCTCCTGCCCACTACCCCCTCCTGCCGACCCCTACCCCCACCCTCCAACCCCTCCCCCTGCCCCGTCCTCTCCTCCTACAGTCCCCCCCCCCCCATCATCATCCTCATCATCATCATCGAGCCCCTCCTCTATCCTCCTCACTTCCCCCTCTCCCTCCTTCTCCTTCTCCTACTCTTTTTTCTCCTCCTCCTTCTTCTTTCTCCTAGTCTTCTTTCTCTTTCTCTTTCTCTTTCTCTTTCTCCTCCTTCTCCTTCTCCTCCCCAATTCCTTCCCTCCCTCTTTCCCTTTATTCCTCGTTCCCTCTCCCTGTCTCAAGATTTACGGCCGCCACATCGCCCCCGCCCCCACCCCCCCCCCGCCCCGCCCCCGCCCGCCTCCCCGCCCCCGCCCCACGCACGTGATTACAATTATCTGAAAAATCCCCGCCATTGGTCCCCGCCGCCCAAACAGCCGCCCACAGAAGCCGCGTCGGGAGCCAATACTCGCGCCCCTGGGACCATCTGCCTGCCCCCCCCCCCTTCCACCTTCAACCTGCCTTAACCCCTTTCCTTCTTTACCCTTCTCCCTCCTCCTCCCCTCACCCTCACCCTCTCTTCTCCCCCGCCATCTCTTTCATTAATTTGTTAAAGGAAGAAGGAGCGCGCGCGCGCGTGACTGTGTGTGTGTGTGTGTGTGTGTGTGTGTGTGTGTGTGTGTGTGTGTGTGTGTGTGTGTGTGTGTGTGTGTGTGTGTGTGTGTGTGTGTGTGTGCGCGATCAGTTATTGCGACTAGGAAACCACTTCCCGGTCCCGCTCATAGGCCTAATCAATCCTTCCGTTACCGCGGCCCAACCTGGAGATTTGCGAACATCCGGCAACAAGCAGCGGTGACGAGGATTTCTTCACTGGACGAGTGCAAATGAAAGCCAGACAGTTTGTACTCTGTCACCCACTCGCTCGGCCGCAAAAGAACTCGAAAACCTTGTTCAAGCAGCCGAAGATTTTTATCGAGACGTGGATCCCAATATGGAGAGAAACACGGGAGTCCGCAGTAATTTGGGAATAAAAAAAAAATAAAAAAATAAAAATAAGACGATTACCTGTTTTAGGAAATGGTTTAACTGGAAAATATCAAACTCTGTTTTGTCAAATCTGTGAGTCGATGTAGTCAGTACAAATGATATATATATCATCATTTGTTGTAGAGACCCTTACAGTTTTGGCATGAAATGTAGGTAACAGTTGCTTTAAAAAAATCTTTAACACTTGATAAGCAATGTTAATGGTAAGAGATTCACTTTGACTGTTCCCTTTGACGCTATTTATCGCTTCTCATGTGTGACGCGGGTGGAAAGGGACCAGCGAGCAACATGGGGGAACGCGACGGCCTGTGGATGGAACCAAATCCACAGTTACAATACACAATGCATGTATCTACTACAGATATTCCTCCCTTCCTCTGCTCTTCCTCCTCTTCTTATCTTCGTCTTCTTCCTCTTCTCCTTCTCTCTCTCCTTCTCCTCTTCTTCCCCCTTAAAGCTCTTCCTCCTCCTCTCGCCCCTTATCTTCCTCTTTTTTTCTTCTTCTTTTTCTTCTCCCTCTGCTAAGCGCCTCACAAGCGCCACCCTCTTCCCTTCCTCCCCACTTCCTCACTTCAGTCAACTTTCGCGATTCTCTGCCAATTCGCTTCCTCTCTCTCCCCTCCTCCACTTTTATCTCCTTTTGTCACTTTCTCGACTCTTGCCGTCCCCTTCCCCCCTCACCTTCGTCACTTTCTTTGCTTGCCCCTCCCCTCCCCTCCCCCCATCGCTCCAACCCCCCCTCCCCTCCCCTCCCCCCATCGCTCCAACCCCCCTCCCCTCCCCTCGCCCCGAGCGCAATGGCCTCCTCTCCTTTGTGCTTTCCCGACGTCGCTGTTTAACTTATCTTACGCTTTCTCTTTATCTTGCGCGAATATCAGGCCGTTGGGGATCTCCTCTCGCGCTCCTCTCTTCCTCGCACTTTCCGCTACTTCTCTTTCTCTTTCTCCTAATTCTTTTTCTCTCTCGGAACACCTTCTCTTTCCCTCCCCCTTTTTCATCCTCCTTTCCCCTCTCCTCTCCTCTCTTCTCCTCTTCTCTTTCTCTTTCTCTTTCTCTCTCTCTCTCACTCTTAACTATCTTCTTCCTCCCTCTCTCTATCTATCCCTCCCTCCCTGCCTTTATCTATCCCTCCCTCTCTCTATCTATCCTCCTCCTACCCACATTTGCTTAGAGACCTTAAGTTTTGGATGAAATGTAGGTAAATTTCCCCTCTATCATCCCCTCCCTCTCTCTATATATCCCTTCCTCTCTCTATCTATCCCTCCCTATCTCTATCTATCCCCCTCTCTCTCCCTCTCCTTCCCTCCCTCATTATTATTCTTTTCTCTGAATTTTATTCATGAATTTTGGCCCCCGGGGTATGTGGTTTGTCCAATGAGTTAAATTTTTTGGGGCTGGTGGAGGTCGTGTCCGTTTTTGTGTACGTTCATGTGCGTATGCGCTTGGGAGTGCATGAGCGTGCATGTACGTCTAACTGCGAGGTCCGGTTTGTCGTGCCAGCGTGGGCGGGGCCCGGCACCGAGAGCCGAAAGGGGAGAGGGGGGAGAGACGGAGGCAGAAAAGAGGGAAGGATGGAAGGGGAGGAGGAGGAAAAGAGGGAGGGAGGGAGGGGGGAGGGAGGGAGGGAGGGAGGGAGGGGGGGGAGGGAGGGAGGGAGAATGAGAGAGAGAGAGAGAGAGGAGAGAGAGAGGACCCCGGAGAGGAGAAGGGGAATGAGAGAGAGAGAGAGAGGCGCGAGGAGAGAGGAAGAGCGAGAAGAGAGAGGAGAGCGAGAGAGGACGAGAGAGGGAGAGAGAGAGGGAGAGAGAGAGCGCTTCCTCTGACGTCACGGGTCCCATACCGGCCTCGGGTAATACCGGCAACCTTTCCTTCTCCTTCAGCGCGCTCGTCGCTCACGTCAGGCAGAGAGGGTGGTGGGAGGGGGTGGGGGAAGGGGAAGGGGAAGGGGAAGAAAAAGGGGAAGGGGAGAGACAGGAAGGGGGCGGGAGAAGGAGGCATGGGAGGGGGAGGGAAGGAGAAATAGAAGAGAGAAGAACGGGGGGGGGGGAAGAGGAGGCGGAGGGAGTGGAAGAGCCGTGGAGGGAGTCGAAAGGGGTACTGGGGAGGGGCTGAGGGAGGGGCGAGGGGAGACAAGGGGGAGGGAGAGGAGGATAATTAATCACGAAGGGATAAGGCAGAGGCACGGGGGAGGGGAAAGAGGTGCGAGGGAGCAAGAGGAAAAAAATAAAACGAAAGTAGGATGCGAAGGACAAGGAAGGGTGAAAAAGGAAGAAAAAGGGCGAAAGAATAACACTGAAAATGAAGAAGCAAGAGAGGAAGAGAAGGGAAAGAGGGCAAAAAAAAAAACAAGTGGAAGACCACAAAGATGGAAAAAGAGAAAGAAACCCTAAATGAGAAAGAAAGAAAATGGTAAAACCGAGAGACAAAGAGGAGATAAACAGAAATAACCGATAAAGAGCGGGAGGAGGAGGAGACAGGAGGGGCGGACTGCCAAAACCTCTGACCTTCAACATGCAACATTAAGAGTGACCCATTGTGTTCATTTCTCTATTTCACTTGCTCTCGCTCTTGCCCTCTCTCGCTCTTGCCCTCTCTCGCTCTTGCCCTCTCTTGCTCCTGCTCTCTCTCTCTCTCGCTCCCGCTTCTTCTCTCTCCCCTCGCTCCTGCCTCCTCTCTTCTCTCCTCCTGCTCTCTCTCCTTTTCCCCTTTTCTCGCTCCTGCTCTTCTCTCCGCTCCCGCACTCTCTACTTTGCCCTCTCTCACCTTGCCCTCCTCGTTTTTGCCCTCTCTCGCTCTTTTCCCCCTCTTTCTCCTGCTCTCTCTCTCTTCCCCTCCTGCTTTTCTCTTTCCCCTCTCCTCGCTCCTGCTCCTCTTTCGCTCCGCACTCTCCACTCTTGCCCTTCACTCTTTTCCCCCTCTCGCTTTGCCCTCTCCGTCTTGCCCCCTCTTGCTCCTGCTCCTCTCTCTTGTCCTGCTCTCTCTCTCTCTTCTCTCTCTCTCCTCGCTCTGCCTCTCTCTCTCTCTCCTCGTCCCGCTCTCTCTCTCCTCTCCCTCGCTCCTGCTCTCCTCTCTCGCTCCTGCACTCTCCACTCTTCCCTCTTCCCTTGGCCCCCTCTCCTCTTTTCCCCCTCTCGCTCGCCCTCTCTCCCCTTGCCCTCTCTCGCTCCTGCTCCTCTCTCGTCTGCTCTCTCTTCTCTCGCTCCCGCTCCTCTCTCTCGCCCGCTCCCCTCTCTCTTCTCTTCTCTTCTCTTCTCTCCTCTCTCCTCTCTCTCTCTCTCTCGCTCCTGCTCTCTCTCTCTCTCGCTCCTGTCTTCTCTCTCGCTCCGTCTCTCTTTTCTCTGCACTCTTCACTTTGCCCTCCTCGCTCCGCTTCCCCCTCTCTCGCTCCTGCTCTCTCTCTCTCGCTCCCGCTCTCTCTCGCTCCTCTCTCTCTCGCTCTTTCCTCTTCCTTTGCCCTCTCTCGCTCTTGCCCTCTCTCGTTTTGCCCCTCCGCTCCTGCTCTCTCTCGCTCCTCGCTCTCTCAGGAGTGCAGGAGCGAGAGAGAGAGAGCAGGAGCTGCTCTCTCTCTCTCGCTCCTGCTCTCTCTCTCCCTCCCCCCTCTTTTCTCTCTCTCTCTCTCTCTCTCTCTCTCTCTCTCTCTCTGCTCTCTCTCTCTCGCTCCTGCACTCTCTCGCTCCTGCACTCTCTCGCTCCTGCACTCTCTCGCTCTTGCCCTCTCTCGCTCTTGCCCTCTCTCGCTCTTGCCCTCTCTCGCTCTTGCCCTCTCTCGCTCTTGCCCTCTCTCGCTCCTGCTCTCTCTCGCTCCTGCTCTCTCAGGAGTGCAGGAGCGAGAGAGAGAGAGCAGGAGCTGCCTTTTCCCCTCTTCGCTCCGTCTCTCTCTCTGCTCCTGCTTTCCTCGCCTTTTCCCCCTCTCGTCCTGCACTCTCTCGCCCTTGCCCTCTTGCTCTTCTAGAGAGCAAGAAAGAGTTCAATTCTCTCGCTCTTGCTCTCTCTCGCTCCTGCTCTCTCTCGCTCTTGCCCTCTTGCTCTTGCAGAGAGTAAGAAAGAGTTCATTTCTCCCTCCCAAAAAAATCACAGATACATGCAAACTCACGCACCTATCGTGGTCTTTTTATGTGTATGCTTCACTTTGTTTGTCAGCAAAATGGCACGGATCGAGATAGGCCTACAAGGCACCCGGATTTAAATCCCCCTTTCAAGAGCGCGTCTTAGGCCTATATCATCTCATCTTCCCGTTGCTAGAATCAATTATTCTTGTTCTTCCCATTTCTTCCCTTCCGCCCTCTACCCCCGTTAATAAAGCTCTTTCACGTATTCTTCTAAAAATCAATTTCACCGGAGAGAGAAAAAAAAGGCATAGGCCTATATTATCTTCAAACGGGCACCGTAAATTACACATATTCTTATCGTCATGAATTAATGAAACCCTTACTCGAACATTTTATTCTTAATTCATGAAAACACAAGCTTAAAGAGACGCCCCTTAAAATGCTTTCCTTAAACCGGGGGAAAATATCTAAATTTTTTTTCAAAGACCTTATCCAGAACAATGGACTACCTCTTCAAAACTTACGTGGGCAAAATGCTTTAGAAACTTACTAAATACAATTCTTAATATATATATTATATATATACAGTACAATATATATATATATATATATATATATATATATATATATACATTATAATATATACATATATAAATACATTATAATATATTTATATATCCTCCCCTACCTGATGATTTCACTAACTGCGACCCATGGCGGGCATCGTGTCCATGATCTGCGATTTATAATAATCTCTCTCTCTCTCTCTCTCTCTCTCTCTCTCTCTCTCTCTCTCTCTCTCTCTCTCTCTCTCTCTCTCTCTCACTCTCTCTCTCTCTCTCTCTCTCTCTCTCTCTCTCTCTCTCATTCGCTCTCTCTCTCTCTCTCTCTCCCCCCACCTTGCTTTCTGTGGATACCCGACGAAAGGTCAGGTAAAGGTCGCGAGAAGGTTAGGTAAAGTCACGTTAAAGGAAACACTGTTAGGTGGTGGGGCGGGGGGAAGAGAGAGAGAGAGAGAAGAGAGAGAGAGAGAGAGAGAGAGAGAGAGAGAGAGAGAGAGAGAGAGAGAGAGAGAGAGAGAGAGAGAGAGAGAGAGAGAGAGAGAGAGAGAGAGAGAGAGAGAGAGAGAGAGAGAGAGAGAGAGAGAGAGAGAGAGAGAGATGGGGAGGGAAGTAGGAAGGGAGGGAGAGGGAGAGAGAAGACGAGATAGATAGACAGAGGTGGATAGAGAGAATAAGTCGGAGGTGGAAATCAGACCATGAGAGACCGATACAGAGAAGGACAAGGGAAGAGGAGGAGGAGGATGGCCAGGGGCGAAGGAGAAGAAACAGGCGAGGGAATCGAAGGAGGAGGAGCGAGAGAGGCTAAATAATCAGGAAGGAAGCGAAGAAGGCGACTGAGGACGCGACCCGTATCGGCGGAGTCACGGCATCCGTCAATACCTGGGGCGAGTGCCGAGGGGCCGAGGGGCCGAGGGGCCGAGGGGCCGAGGGGCAGAGGGACCGAGGGGCCGAGGCCGGCCTTCTCAGCGCCATCAAATCCCCGATAGTGAAAGCACCCTTTCAAGCCTCATGCCTCCCCACCCCCCATCCCCCCATCCCCACCCCTAGCCTTCCCCATCAAGCTCTTCCCTTTCCCCCTTGCCCAGCCTTGTGTCCTTCCCTCTGCCCTCCCTTCTCTCTCTTTCACCCCCTACTCCCCTTCCCTCTGCACCATATCTCCCTCCTTCCTACCTCCCCTCCTTCCTTCCTTCCTTCCTTCCTTCCTCCCCTCCCTTCCCCTTCCCTCTGCCTCATCTCTACTCATCTTCCCTCCCCTTCTCCTCCTTCCCTTTTCCCTTCTCCCCCCCCCCCCCGAGCGAGCGTCCTAAAGGAACAATGAGCGAGAAGACGCATCGCCCCAATGGCTCTGTTCACCCCCCCCCTCTTCACCTCGCTCTCCTATAACTCATGACTAGGCCTTATGTGACCTTTTATCATCCCCCCCGCTAATTCTTCTATTTCCCCCTCCCTCCTTTTTTTCCCTCCTTCCCTCCCTCCCTCCTCCCCCCATCCAAATGCTTAACACCAATGCATTCATCTATTTCAGACACAACAACACTAGCAACTGTGACCAACTACATCCATCTACCACTCCATACATTAACCCCGCCATCTACCTAATACATCTCTAAATCAACCTGCAGCTAAACCAACCGATTCACCCGTCTACCTCTCCCCTTCTCTACGCCAGCGGTCCCCAACCCTTTCTTCTTTCCGTGGCCCCCTGACCAATGCGTAATGACCTCCACGGCCCCGTCCACAGCCTGCCCTCTTTCCAGCTTCAGTTTTCCCTTGCTATGAATAGTAATGGTGTCAATAGCTACAGGACAAGAACACTTTATAGAATCGAATTCACTGATACGCGAGAGATAATTATATGTAGGCTCTATAAGTGAGATAAAAATTCAGTTTGATTCGACGTCACCCTTCTCCTACAGCTCCATGGCCCTCCAGCATGTACCCCGTGGCCCCCACACGAGCCATGGCCCCCAGAGTGGGCACCTTTCTCCATACCGAAGTCGGTCTCTCTACCAATTTCTGCCTTTCCATCTCTCTGCATCTCAATCAATTTCTCTATTCATTTATTCTAAATCTATATCTAACAATTTCTACATAAATTTCTCCGTCTGTGTATTTCTCACTTTATAACCACTAATCGAATATCTATTAAACTCCCCGTCTATCTGTTCTTAATCTGCAACTCCATTTTCCTAAAAAACAAATCAAACTTTTCCTCAATCTATTTCTAAATTTCCGTCTCTGTCAACCTTGCCATCTATCTATTGCTAACTCCCTCTCTCCATCCACCTACATCTGCATCAATTTCTCCCTCCATTTATCTCCTCCACAGGCTAATAATAATAATAATGATAATAATAATAATAATAATTATTATTATTATTATTACTACTATAATGATGACAATAATAATAAGATAAAAAGAAGTAGAAGAAAATGAAAACAAAGATAAAGAAGAAGAAGAAGAAGAAGAAGAAGAAGAAGAAGAAGAAAAAAAAAAATCCGGATCCCTCGTCTCCAAATCTGAATCTACGGGCCCATCCCTCCTCCTCCCCCTCCTCCCCCCTCCGCCCTCCCTCCCCCCCGGCTGAATCCTCCTCTCGTTCCACCCCCGAACGGCTGGCGGCTTCCACTCCGCTGGCGTTCGCCGCGGAAGCTGTCTCGTCACTCACGCTAAGGGGATTCCATCGTAAAAAAAAAATGAAAAATGAAAAAAAAATGTAAGTACCGGGATTCCTTTCAATTTGGCCTCTTCGATCATCCGTCCTCCCTCCCCGGCGTAAAAGTCATCCTTCTATTGTCTATCTATCTATCTATCTCTCTATCTATCTATCTATCTACCTACCTATCTTACTATAGGCATATAGATAGAGAGAGACAGACAGACAGAAAAATATTTGTACAGATAGAAGAAAGACAGACACACATGCAAGTACATAAATGCCTAGATATTTAAAGATAAAGATAGGACAGGACAGATACAAATATGCACAGGGCAGATAAACCTCTATACGCCCATACCTCAACGCACTCACATCGACACACACTCACAAAAACACACACTCGAGCGTGCTAAACGATCGCTCACACTTGCGAAAACCTCTATACTGAAGCGCGACTGGAAACGTACTTTCCTTCACATCATCATCGAAATAATAATAGTATCAGTAATAGCAATAGTAATAGTAATAATAAGAGTAATAGTAATAGTTACAGTAATAGTAATAGTAATAGCACTACTACTACTACTACTACTACTACTACTACTAATAATAATAATAATATTGTCTCATTTTTAATAAATTTAGTTTTTGTATTGTGGGTTTTTCTTCCGATAATAATAATAATAATAAAGTAATAATAACAACACCAACAATAAAAACAACGACAGCATCCAAAAAAAGAACAAAAATACGAAAAAAAAAAAAATTGTAATAACAAAAAAATCATCCGAACATACACGCTACATGATCCCGACCTCAAACGGCGTCGGGTCGAACAACACTCGGCCAATATCGCTCCATTAACCGGCAATTAAAAAAAAAGTTACCGAACGCAACGTTATATATAAATATGAGCGTGCGTTCGGTTATGGAAAAAGGTTATAGATGCAATACACAATAGCACAGGCGGGGATGAAACACTGCCTTTGCTACAGTGAGTGGTGTAAAAAAAAAGTCATTATATTGTGAAAGAGAGTGGTAATAACAATAACAACAATACTAATAAGAACAGTAATAAATCAACAACAGTAATAGTAATATTAATACCACTACTACTACAACTGATGATGATGATGATGATGATGATGATGATGATGATGATGATGATGATGATGATGATGATGATGATGATGATGATGATGATGATGATGATGATGATGATGATGATGGTGGTGATGATGATGATGATGATAAAAACAATAACAGCAGCAATAAAATATAACTAACTATAACAATAATACTAATACTACTACTAATGATGATGATAATAATAATAAAATATAATAAAAAAATAAAATTAAATTAAATAAAATAATAACCATAATAACAGCAACAAGAAAAAAAATCCTCCTCCTCTTCATTATAATAACACGAAGAAGAAGACATGGAAGAGGAAGAATCACAGCCAACGCACGAACTCCCCCCCTCCACTCCCTTCCCCTTCCCCTCCTCTTCCCTTCCCCCCTCCACTCCCTTCCCCTTCCCTTCCCCTCCTCTCCCCCCCCCCCTCATCCATCCTCTTCCGGCTTAGTTATATTTGTTCTACAACCTAAATTCCTGTCCACTGGCACATTATGCCTCTCTCTCTATGTTTCTCTTTCTCTTTCTCTTTCTCTTTCTCTTTCTCTTTCTCTTTCTCTTTCTCTCTCTCTCTCTCTCTCTCTCTCTCTCTCTCTCTCTCTCTCTCTCTCTTTCTCTCTCTCCCTCTCTCTCTCTCTCTCTCTCTCTCTCTCTCTCTTTATATCTGTTACTTTGAAAGCCAAAATTACTACTATCAACTGTTAGCCTTGACAATTTCCATTTATTTATTCATTTATTCATCCATTCACTATTTCCCACGCCCTCTTGCAAAAACGTGCATTTCGGTCTGCCACCCGCGCACAAAAACAGGGCGAGTGCGACGCCGACAGCCGGCAAAGACAAAGACAACAAAGACAGGAAAACAGGACCAACTTCTGCCAAGTGATCTCAAGGATAAATGGCTCAATCAAATAGATAAATAAACAAACAAATACCTGAATAAATGCCTAAACAGATATACAAATAATCAAATCAATAAGATACATAAAAAAAAAAAAAATATATATATATATATATATATATATATATATATATATATATATATATATATTATATATATATATATATATATATATATAGGGAGAGAGAGAGGGGGGAGGGGGGAGGGATAGGGATAGGGGGAGGGAGGGAGGGAGGGGGGGAGAGAGAGAGAGAGAGAGAGAGAGAGAGAGAGAGAGAGAGAGAGAGAGAGAGAGAGAGAGAGAGAGAGAGAGAGAGAGAGAGAGAGAGAGAGAGAGAGAGAGCGAGAGCGAGAGCGAGAGAAAGAGAGCGCAAAGGCCCTGCAAGGTGTGCCAACTCCCCGGGCCTTCCAGTCCTCCCCCAGGAGCGTCTTCGCTTCCACGTCAAGGCTCATTACATGAAGAGCTTCTGTCAACCTGCCTCTCATCATTAAATTCATGTCTAGTAACATCTGATCTATATATAAACATCTACTCGTAGCAAGGACATCTGGCAATGCCCTCGCTATATCCACATTATACATAAATATATACTTATTTACATATATAAATACGCACATACACTTATACGAGTACATAACTAATCATTATCATCATTACCACCACCACAATAAAACCGCAAAAAAAATCTCTTACGAACAATACTATAATGAAGCTTCTAAACAGCTGTTTCTTCTTACCAAAACAGATGCCAGAATTTCTGACTGGCGCACCTGTTTATCTTAACTAAAACAAACGACAATCCCCTGTCTGACTCGAGAAAGGCTATCCGAAAGAACGATTTTATCTCTTTACCGTAATATACTTTCATTATCCATGATCTTTAAAGAATACATTATTGCAAGCGGAGACAGAAGATATAGGCCTACGTATATCTCGGTCGATTGATTATCTACACGCTATGCAAATTCATTCCACCGCAATATCTATTACCACGTACCCAATATAACCCCCCCCCCCGCCCCTCAACCCCAAGCTAATACCTTCTTATGCAAATCAGCCACGTGCAATGTAGGTCTACTCTTGCACTAATTACTCTCGGATCCCATGAAAACTTAGGAGCACTTACTCAGCCTGTGCGGCGCCGTGCCCTCGCCCCAACACATTCAAGGGATAACTCGCGTCTTACCTGCAATAGAGAAAACAAAAAATAATTTATATATAGGAACAGAAAGGTTAATAAATGATAAATGATGAACATTTGCAAATAATAATACAAATCTTCACAAAGGCACTAAAAATGGTTTTAAAAATTACGATAATGACACCAAATACAATGAAGGCAACAATAATAAAGGCACGACATTAATTTACAAAAATGATACCCATAATAACGACGGCGACGACAGCTCCCACCACCGCTACAACAAACAACAAACAAAAACAACAAACAACAATAACAACAGCACCCCAGCCGCAGTCGTCCCTCACAACCTCTCCCCTGTTTAAGAAAGGAGGGTCGCACTCCACGCTCTCGCACTCGAACCTGCCGATAAATACTCGAGACTTGAGGAGGAAGAAGTGGAGGGGGAGGGAGACGGAGGAGGAGGCCTAGCAAGGAAGAGAAGAAATGGAAGGGGAGGAGGAGCAACCACAGGAGACACAGGGGGGAGAAAGGGAGAGGGAGAGGGAGAGGGAGAGGGAGAGGGAGAGGGAGAGAGAGAGAGAGAGAGAGAGAGGGAGAGAGAGAGGAGAGAGAGGAGGGAGAGGGAAAGGAGAGAGAGAGAGAGAGAGAGAGAGAGAGAGAGAGAGAGAGAGAGAGAGAGAGAGAGAGAGAGAGAGAGAGAGAGAGAGAGAGGGGGGGCAGAGGATGCAGAGAAGGAGGGGGGAAGGGGGGAAGAACAGCATGAGCAAGAGAAGCAGGAAAAGGAGAAAGAGGAGAAGAAGCAGGAGGAGGAGAAAGAGGAGGAGGAGGAGGACGAGAAGGAGGATGACCTATTGGTTTCGGATAAGTCGAGGTGGGCGAGCGGCGGCGGCGCCCTGGGACGGCACTCGCGCTCGGGTCTCGCTGGCGACCTCACCATCGCTGTTATCGTCATCATCGTTATCTCTTCATCATCATCACCATCATCATTATGCTTACCAATATTACCTCCACCGATATCATCATGACTACCAATACTAAAATCACTCTCATCACCAGACCCATCCTTCCTCTCCTTATCAACATCACCATCACTACACTTACCTAAAATGATAATCACCATAATCATTATTATCCCAAACATTACAAACTATCCTCCTCTTCCTCTTCCTCCTCCTCTTCCTCTTCCTTTTCCTCCTCCTCTTCCTCTTCCCCTTCCTCTTCCTCCTCCTCCTCCTCCTCCTCCTCTTCCCCTTCCCCTTCCTCTTCCTCCTCTTCCTCTTCCTCCTCCTCATCATCATCACCATCACTACCACCATCAACCACAACCATTGAACAGCTGACCGGAAAAGGAAAACGTTGCTGAATTTCCCTTTAGCTCTTTCTCCCCAACGACTTATTTTCGGCCCCGTTTCCGGTATGCGGAAAACATGTCCCGAACATGAACTATAAATACGTAAACACACGCACGTGCCTCTTGCAATCACGTTTTTCCCCTTCTTTCGACATCTTTCATTGACTCATTCCTTATTTTTTTCTTTTCGTTTCTTTTTTTTACAATCTATGCATAAACACTTCATTTTGAATCCCACAATTTCTCCGTTTGTATCTATTTCATTTGGATTATGCTTATTTGCGTTATTCTTTTATCTATCAACCTCTCTCTCTCCCTTATATTCACTATGAATATCCTCTTATTTCCACCTATTCATCCATTCTTAATCTTTCCATCTATACATTTCAATTCCATATTTCTGTGCGCTTAACTAAGAACTATGCCCCTTTGTTTTTTTCGACATCATTTTTCGACGTTCTCAACTACGTCATTTTATAGTACATTATTCACTAAAGTCAGTTTCCCCTTCCCGCGCACACACCAAGACAGACACAGACACAGACACACACACACACAGACACACACACACACACAGACACACACACACACACACACACACACACACACACACACACACACACACACACACACACACACACACAAATAATAATGAAAAAAAAAAAATAAATAAATAAATAAAAATAAAAAAAAAATAAAAAAGGCGAAGCGCAGACCTCCCGAGGCGTCCCACTTCACGCAATCTCTCTCCGGCTTCCTGTTATGTCCACGCGCAGATCAAGAGATTTCTCTCTCCTTCCTCCCTCCTTCCCTCCTCCTGTTCTCCGCCCTCTCTCCCACCCCTCTTTCATTCTCCGACACTCCTCCAAACACCTTCCTCAATCGCTCAGTCTCTCCTCCTCCTTCATCATCATCATCATCATCATCATCATCATCATCATCATCATCATCATCATCATCATCATCATCATCATCATCATCATCATCATCATCATCATCTTTTCTTCCTCCTCCTTCATCCCCACCTCCTTTCATCTACCCCCCCTCCCCATCCACGCCACCCCATCCCCACTCCCATCCCTCCGCACCCGCTGCCCCCCCCCATGCCCCCTTAACCTACCCCATCCACCCACTCCTATCCACATTACCCGACATAATGTCCCTCACCCGCCTTCCACATCGTCCCATCCACCCGCTTTTCCCCACTCTCCCCCTCCCTATCCCCCACCCCCTTACCAACCCGTTCACCCCCCCACCCACATTCCACTCTCCCCTACCCCCCCACCCACTCTCCCCTACCACCCCACCCACTCACCCCGCCCCCACCCATTTCTCCCGACTCACTCACCCCCCCCCACTCTCCCTTCCCATCCACTCACCCCCTCACCCACCCACTCTCCCCGACCCACCCGCCCAGCCCGCCCAACCCAGCAGCTCCGCATCGCGCGGGCGGACGACTTCGCAAAGCCCCTTTTTCTCTTAATTAGAAAGGAGCCTCGGCAACTCGCGATCCGGACGAACGAGAGAGGGAGCGAGAGAGGGAACGAGAGAGGGAACGAGAGAGGGAACGAGAGAGGGAACGAGAGAGGGAACGAGAGAGGGAGCGACTTCGGACCAAAGGAGACGCAGAGGAGAGCGGAGAGGGGAAGAGGGAGAGGGGGGGAGGGAAGGAAGAGGGAGGGAGGGAGAGGGGAAGAGAGAGGGAGGGATGGAGGGAGGATGGAAAGAGGGAGGGAGGGAGGAAAGAGGGAAGGAGGGAGGGATCACCAACGCCTTTTAATATCACCATTAATTTTTCACTCAATAAAAAAACTAGAAAAACAACCAAACCCAAAACACCTGAAAAAACGTCCCCCTCAACCCCGCTCGCACCACCTTCCCAGCAAGCCACCAGCTCACCTGCCTAATTATCGTCCTAATTACCATCACGTCAGCAAAACTGCATCGCAAATCCCCCGTGACACGCCGAGATCATTCCATACACCTACACTGCGCTCTTCCTGACACGCTTCTATATTCTCTATGTTTCTTTTTTATGGAATAATGTGCTCTGTTTCGCTTCTTTTTTTAACCATTCATTTTCAGTTTTCATCTTCATCACACTTCCCCGAGAATCAACTTTCAATATCTATATTACCAAATTTATCTCTCTGTATCCTCCCTTCCTTCGGTTATACTTCCATCACATTTATCTTAACATATTGCGCTTTACAATAACGACCATTTTGCATCCACGAGAAAAAATATTCAAAGATACAGGCATAGATGTCAACAGTATCATAAAAATAAGTATCAGTAACAGACACTTTATCCAAACAATCAAGATAAAAACAAAATCCACGTAATTTTTCTTAGTCGTTAACGGAAGAAAAACGAAACGGGGAAATCTAATACAAGGACTAAGTCCACATTAGCATTCCAAGCGCACGGAATAACTTCGCCACAAAAACACAGAGGAAAAAAGAAACAAACAAACAAAGAGAATGGGGTACACGTTTCAACTGAAGTTCCACACTGGCAAAAAATGTTCGCTAAATGCTACCTGTGTGAAGGAGAAGGGGAAGGGGAGGGGGGGGAGGAGGAGGGAGGAGGGAGGAGGAGGGAGGAGGAGGGAGGAGGGAGGAGGAGGAGGAGGAGAGGAGGAGGAGGAGGAGGAGGAGGAGGAGGAGGAGGAGGAGGAGGAGGAGGAGGAGGAGGAGGAGGAGGAGGAGGAGGAGGAGGAGAAGGAGGAGGAAAAGGAGGTGGTGGAGAGGAGAGGGGAGTGGGAGGGGTGGGTAGCAGGGGAGAAGGAGAAGGAGAAGGAGAAGGAAAAGGAGAAGAAGAAGAAGAAGAAGAAGAAGAAGAAGAAGAAGAAGAAGAAGAAGAAGAAGAAGGAGAAGGAGAAGAAGAAGGAGGAGGAGGAAGAGGAAGAGGAGTAGAACCGAAGAAGAAGAAAAAAAGAAAAAGAAAGAAGAAGAAAAGGAAAGATGAAAAAGAGCGAGAAGAGGTGCAAATGCGCGAGCAAGAAAGTGCCACGAGTGCCACTTTCGGAGCCAAACTTCGGCGATAACCAAAGAAACAAAAGACGCCCACACGCTGCGAGGAAAAAAAAACGAGAATGAAAAGCGCTAAAAGAAAAAGAAGAAAAAACAAGAAGACAGAAAGAGAGAAGGAACAAAACTGAAAAGCAAAATGAGAGAAGGAAAAGAGAGAAAAAGAGAACTCGGATCGTATAAAAGGGAAGATGCAATCTCTTCACGACACGGCTGCTCCCGACACACGTGAAGTTCATGCTGTCCGGTTCGGGCCCGAGGGAAATGATGGAATATTCCTCATGAGAAGCATTTGGGAAAGACTGGTGAAGGGGGAGGGGGAGGGGGAGGGGGTAGGGGAGCGGGAGAGGGAGAGAGGGAGGAGGAGAGAGAGAGAGAGAGAGAGAGAGAGAGAGAGAGAGAGAGAGAGAGAGAGAGAGAGAGAGAGAGAGAGAGAGAGAGAGAGAGAGAGAGAGAACGAACGACTACATTCCACGTTCGCCCCCTAGCACCGTAATCTGTTGCCCTGGCGAACGTGAGCGCATTTCCCGAGCCCCCCCCCCCCCATGATGCAAGCGCCGCCGCCGCGCACGCCCGCGGATTCACCCTTAATCCCGCTTGGCTGCCGCCCTCGCCCTGCCGGGTGAGGCCTCATCCCTCGAGGTCGCTGTTGTGCAGGCGGTCATGCGGCTGTGCATTCTCTGTGCCTACTTACGTGGGGACAGTCATGCACACACAACCAGTGGCGCGCGCACATGCGTGCGTTCGTGTGTGTGCGAGGTGGTGGTTGGGGAGGGGGGTGCGTGTGCGTGTGTGCAAGCGTGAGCGGGAGCACGAGCGTATGCGCTCGTTGGTGTGATGTTGTCAACCAGATGTTCTCCCCACATAAACCAAAAGAAATCACAACATACACAGGCACATCGACTTTAATCCGAATAAACAAAACAATTCGGTACATTTGCCGACACCTTTTTCTTCCTTCCTTTCGTAAGCGGGGAGAACACGCCCATTTGCCCAAAGGCATCAGGCAGCGGCAAAGGAACCGCCTCCTGGAGACCAACCAAACTCTCATCTGCACGACGTCGGTCGCTAAAACAGCCTCGCTCCTTCGGCCGGGGGGATGGGGGGAGGGGGAGGAAGGAGAGAGAGAGAGAGAGAGAGAGAGAGAGAGAGAGAGAGAGAGAGAGAGAGAGAGAGAGAGAGAGAGAGAGAGAGAGAGAGAGAGAGAGAGAGAGAGGGTACTCTGGATGACAGATTGACCGAGCGCCCATTTATCAAAAGGCAATTACACCCCTCCACTCCACCCTTGCCCAACCCCCTCCCCCTCCCCTAACGCGGAGTTGTTGACTCGGCCTTGCTATCTATCGAGCGCCAGTCGTCGACCAGTGAACGAGTTGATCACAGCTATCAACGCCAGAAAGAGGGGTAGGAGGAAGGAAGAACAGAGTTGGAGAATGAGGGAGGAGAGGAGAGAGGGAGAGAGGAAATGAAATGGGAAAGATGAGAGATTGGGAATGAGGAAGAGAAGAAGAGACAAAGATGGGAGGAAAAGAGAGAGGAAGAGAGGGAATGAGAAGGAAAGATGAAAGATAGGGATTGAGGGAGGGAAAGAGAGAGGGAAAGAGGGAAGGAATGAGGGAAGAAGAGAGAAAGGGAATGAGGAAGGGAAGAAGAGAGAGGTAGAGAAGGAATGAGGGGAGAAAACATGTAGGGAGAAGAGTTGAGAGAAAAATGCTTTCCTCCTCTCTTTCTTCCTTTAATTAAAACTGACGACTGGCGTAAAATTCACTCTGGCTAAAATCTATCGGCCACGTGTATAACACTCTTACAAAAGCAAAAAAATCCTAACACTGGAAAAAGATATCACACGAACAAATAAACAAACAACAATGAAAAGACAAAAATAATAACCACCAGCACCAGAATAAACAAAACAAACAGGAAAAAAGACCAAAGCAACAGCCAGCAGCCCCACCACAGGCCTATCCGCCAAGCACCTGCAGGGGCCGGGCACAGCGCGCAGGCACGCGCGGCGCCGACTCCCGACCCTCGGCGTATCCGCTTATGAGGCGTCAAACGAAGGCGCTGAGGAGGGCAGGCGGAACGATGGAGGTGAGGAGAGGGAGGAGAAACGTGGAGGAGAAGGAGGAGGGACGAGGAGAAACGGAGGAGAGGAGGAGGGAGGAGAAGGATGGAGAGGAGAAGGTAGGGAGGAGGAAGATGGAGGAGAGGAGGAGGGAGGGAGGAGAGGAGATGGAGGAGAGGAGGAGGGAGGAGAAAGATGGAGGAGAGGAGGAGGGAGGAGGGAGGAGAAGGATGGAGGAGAGGAGGAGGGAGGAGGGAGGAGAAGGATGGAGGAGAGGAGGAGGGAGGAGGGAGGAGAAGGATGGAGGAGAGGAGGAGAGGAGGAAGAAGAGAGGAGGAGGAGCTGACTATATTCTTACCATATTCTCAATCTACCTCATTTGGTCTTGCCCCCCCCCTCCTGAATGGTGCGAGGGGGGGGGGAGCAGTCTACCCCGATATCCCATCACCTTTTAGCCCTTTCTTCGCCCTCTCCTTCCATCCTCTTCTCCGCCTTCCCCCCACTCTTACCTTCCCATCCCTTCCCCGAACCTTTCACGCTCCTCTTTTTCTCTCTACCTATCTCCTTACCATTCTCTCTCTCTCTCTCTCTCTCTCTCTCTCTCTCTCTCTCTCTCTCTCTCTCTCTCTCTCTCTCTCTCTCTCTTTCTTCTTCTTCTCTCTTCTTCCTCCTTCTTCTTCCTCCTCTTCTTCCTCCTCCCTTCCTCTCTTCTTCCTCCTCTTCTTCCTCTCTCTTCCTCCTCTTCTTCCTCCTCTTCTTCCTCCCTCTTCCTCCCTCCTCTTCTTCCTCCCTTTCCTCACCTCCTCTTCTTCCTCCTCTTCTTCCTCCTCTTCTCCTCCTCTTCCTCCTCCTCTTCCTCCTCCCCGTCCCCCTCCCGTCCCCCTCCCCGTCCCCCTCCCGTCCCCCTCCCGTCCCCCTCCCCGTCCCCTTGCTTCCCCCTTGCTCCAGAGAAAAAAAAGAAAAAGGAAAACGTCCAGTAAGTAATAAACCAAGCGATAGGAACGAATGTCTACACACAAAAAAAAGAGAAAAATCTTCACCCTTATACATATTCTAAAAAATCATCATTAAATTGAAAATACTCCATCTCCCACCTATCGCCGTGAAACAAGGAAAAAAATCAGCGCGAAGACACCTACACGGGAAATAAAGAAGTCGACGTCAGAGCTCCACGCGCAGTAAAATAAAATAAATAAATAAATAAATAAAAAAGGTGGGAAACAAACACGAGAGAACAAAGCAAGACGACCCCAGGTGGTCCTCCACTCCGGCTCCGGTGGAAAGCTGCACTCGGACGCCGCTTTCACGCGCCCGCGGCGGAAACCGGTACTGCGGCCGACCCTCGGGACGCCCCTCGGGACGCCCCTCGGGACGCCCCTCGGGACGCCCCTCGCGCCGTCACTCATTGGGACTGCACTCACGCTCCTCGCCCCCCCCCCCCCCGCTCTCACTCTGGCTGGTTGTCTGGTTGTCTGGTTGTCTGTCTGTCTGTCTGTCTGTCTGTCTGTCTGTCTGTCTGTCTGTCTGTCTGTCTGTCTGTCTGTCTGTCTGTCTGTCTGTCTGTCTGTCTGTCTGTCTGTCTGTCTGGCTCTCCCCCTCCCCTCCCCCTCTCCCTCCCTCCGATCAAGTGGGTATGAATAAAATACAGAAGCTTCAGCGAATGACAAATTTAGCCAAAGTATCCCCTGCTGCGTGCATATTTCAGCGGTTTCACTTGCCCTCTTTATCTCCATCGCCTTCCTCCTCCTCTCTCGCCCTCTGGCTATCTCTGTTTCCCTGTCCCTGCATGTCTGTCTGTCTGTCTGTCTGTCTGTCTGTCTGTCTGTCTGTCTGTCTGTCTGTCTGTCTGTCTGTCTGTCTGTCTGTCTGTCTGTCTGTCTGTCTGCCTGTCTGTCTCTCATAAGAGGAAGGGGAAGCAGAAAAAGGAGGATGACAAGAAGAAGAATTGAAGAAAAGACAAGGAAAAAGAAGACGAAGAAAAAATAAAAAATGTAGAAGAAACAGAAGAAGGAAGCGAAGAAAAGGAATAAATAAACTTGGTTACTTCCCCTCTTCTCCTTCTCTGCCTCCGCCTTTCTCCTGAATCACCGAGTTATCCTTCCCGTTTCCGCTTCCTTTTTTCTCTCGTCCGGAAAGTAATCACGGGGGAGAGAGAGAGAGAGAGAGAGAGAGAGAGAGAGAGAGAGAGAGAGAGAGAGAGAGAGAGAGAGAGAGAGAGAGAGAGAGAGAGAGAGAGAGAGAGAGAGAGAGAGAGAGAGAGAGAGCAAGAGAGCAAGAGAACAAGAGCGGGAGCAAGAGAGAGACAGAGAGCGAGAGCGAGAAATAGAGAGAGATCGGATCCAGCAAGCAAACAGCGGCATACTCACCACGCAAAGCACCTTACGAAATCTAACCAAACAACCGCCTGTTTACAAAGCAAGCACTCGCCACTAGCAAGCAAACACGGCACGCACAATCAGTCCTGGACAAAGAGCAACATGACAACAAACCCTCGCCGGACCCAGAGCCTTCACAAAACATCCATTAATATGTCTATCCGCCCATAACAAATCGCCAACAATGCTACGTCGGGGAAAATAGCGATGATACGAAATACAAAACTGACGGAAGCGCACGAGTAATTTCGCAAGCAAAAAATAGGAACTTTAACCATCGTCATCATCATCCAAACGTCGTAAATATATATATATATATTCTTAGCAACAGTAGTCGTAGCAATAGTAGCAATGATAGGCTAGCAACACCACCGCTATTTGCACCGGCGTCATCAGGTAATTACAGAGACAAACGACTAAAACGACAAACCCACATCTCGTGAAAAAAAATCCCCCCCCCCCCGGGCCACCCTACGCCTTCCAGCCCCCCCATTTAGGCCCCTCCCCCGGGCAGTCCGTCCTTCCGTCCTGCCGTCCTTCCGGCTAAGGACTTCATTTTCCACGCCGTTTCCCGGATCCGCGGCGGCGCTCTTCTCGGAAGCCGCCCCCGAGGAGGTCGATGCGCCAGCTACCCGGAAATGCCCACGAGGGAAGATCAGATGATATTACTATTATTATTAAATATTATTATTAATATTTGTAATAATAATAATAATAATAATAATAATAATAATAATAATAATAATAATAATAATAATTTCAATTTTCATCATTATTATTATTACTTTTATTATCAGTACAGAAATAATAACAGTGATAAATAATAATGAAAACACCCATAACAACGCCAAAGACAACCAGTGACCGCGGCCACCACATCCAGATCACCTTCATCAGCCTCACTTGCCCGATCATTAAGCAAAACCAACAAGGCAGTCATCCTCATTACGTCACGAATAACCGGCCCACACACGCCACCAAGCTGTTAAAACAAGTTAGAAGAACAAACGCCATTTACTCATAACAGACGCGAGAAAAAAAAATACTCTTACTACCCACCAGCGCCCGAATTATACCCGAAGGAGGCCAGAGCGAGCGCGAGTTGAGGCGGTGAGTCGAGGAGATGAGTCGAGGAGATGAGTCGAGGCCGTGAGTCGAGATGAGTCGAGGCCGTGAGTCGAGGAGATGAGTCGAGGCGGTGAGTCGAATAGATGAGTCGAAGCGGGAAATCGAGGTGGCGAGTCAAAGGGTGAGTCAAGGAGGTGAGTCTAGGGAGTGACTCAAAGAGTGAGTCAAGGAGATGAGTCTAGGTGAGTCTATGGGTGAGTCAAGGAGTGAGTCCAGGCGGTGCGCTTCGGCGGTGAGTCAAGGCGGGGGCGAATCCGCCTCGCACGCCCCTAATCGCGCCCTCGTTGACTCTTTGGCCTCTCCTCCTGGGTTCGGCGCTGCCTCCTCCGCTCTCTCGCTTCTCTCTCGTTCCCTCTCTCTCCCCTTTCGCTCCCCCGCTCTCTCGGTGGGGTTCGCTTTCTCTTTCCCTTCCTTTCTTTTTCTCTTGTCCTCTCCTTCTCTTTTTCTTTTGTCCTCTCTTTATCTTGTCCTCTCTCAATCTCTCTCTCTCTCTCTCTCTCTCCCTCTCTCTCTCCCTCTCTCTCTCCCTCTCTCTCTCCCTCTCTCTCTCCCTCTCTCTCTCCCTCTCTCTCTCCCTCCCTCCCTCCCTCTCCCTCCCTTCCTCCCTCTCGCTTTTTCTCTTGTCTTCTCTTTCTCTCTCCTTCTCTCTCTCCTTTTTCTCTCGTTCTCCTTCTCTTTCTCATTCTCTCTCCCTGAGTTTCTAGTTTTTCCCTTTCACTCCCTCCCTCCCTCCCACTTTGTTTATTAATATCCAGATTAGGAATAAAGAGAATGTATCGTACTGTTTCCAGTGAGTTAACTTCGGAAATTTTCAAAATCTATATGAAGTTATCGCCGTTTTTTCCCTCCTTGTTTGTATTCATGCTTGCTGGCTTTTCGCTTCATTTCTTATCAATACATATTTTTTTCAACAAATACTGTGTGTAGGAATGACAAATTAAATTGTCTGCATATACCTTATACTATCCGCATCTTCCTCCTTCTCATTATCCTTATCCTTCTCCTCCTCCTTATCCTTATCCTCCCCCTCCTCCTCCTTCTCCTCCTTGTCTTTATCCCTCCCCTTCCCCTTCCCCTTCCCCTCCCCCTCCTGCTCCTCTTCCTGATCCTCCTTCCCCTCCTCCTCCTCCTCATCACCCTCATTCCCATCCTGCTCCCACAAGCGACGAGCAATTCCTCCCCCCCCGACCGCAATCAATCCGCAAGCAATCTTGCTTTACTGGGCCGCAAGCAATTCCGCCGTGACACACCCGGCGCTGTCCTGTCCCGACGTCTTGGCGGTGCTACTCTTGATATGGGGGGGGGGGGGTCCTGGGGGGTCTTTGGGAAGGGGGGGGGGGCAATCTGACATGGAAAACAGGAGGGGGGGGGAGCGTAAAATGCAGAAAATATAAGACAAGAGGGGAGAAGGGGAGAGTTGACGGGGTGGGGTGGGGGGGTGCGACGTGATGGAGGCCTGAAAGACAGGGGAGGTGGCAGAGGAGGGGGAGACAGGGACGGGGGCAGGGGGGGGGAGGCAGGGGGGGGAGACAAAGGAAGGACGGTGGCCAAGGGGGCAGGGGAGATAGGGACAGGGACAAGGCAGGCAAGAAAGGCCGCTGTTACAAGACGCGAAATGCAAAAAAAATAAAAAAATAAAAAAAATAAATAAAAAAAAGAATCGCAATTTGTTTGCCAACTGACAACAACAGCAGCACATTTGCATATTCATCCAGCGTGGCCTTATTCGCAAAACTGGGACACCTCTGCCCTTCACGAAACAACACCCATAATAAGAGCAATAACAATGAAAATGAAGATTATCATAACAACAAAATCAACAACGTGTAACAACTATAACAACAGCAACAACAATGACAATGAAGACTCAATAACAAGAATAACGCGTGATAAAAACTCACAATAACAAAAATAACGCGTAATAATGATCACTTGACGATTACCTACCAACGGCATTGTCGGCATCGCTATCACCACTTTTACGGCAACCGATGATGACGACGATGGTGATGACGCAATCGCCCCATCGCTCATCCCATCAAGCTAACCCTTCGCCGCAATGAAGCTGTCCAGACGGATACCTACCTAATACCTACTTCATTCGCTTTGCAACGGAAATAACAAAACGGCAAAACTGCCCCCCAAAAATCATGATTTCAACCCTTTTACCCGAAGAACAGCCGACCAGACCTCGCCATCTCCTCTCTGACATCCCTAAATAATAATAATAATAATAATAATAATAATAATAATAATAATAATAATAATAACAACAACAACAATACCAATAAACAAATAAAAATCATTCCTCAACAGAAATACCCTCAGCCATACGCAATAACATACCAAGAAGCAAGTCAAAGGCTCACTCACACACTCGTCTGCCTCCTCACCCTCGCCCAAGTAGGATACCGTACCTGAAATCACACAAAAATACGGTCAAGACTTGTAAATTGAAAATAAAAGAGAAGAGAAGAGAAGAGAAGAGAAGAGAAGAGAGGAGAGGAGAGGAGAGGAGAGGAGAGGAGAGGAGAGGAGAGGAGAGGAGAAGAGAAGAGAAGAGAAGAGAAGAGAAGAGAAGAGAAGAGAAAAACAGGAAAAGAAAAGAAAAAAAAGAAGAGAAAAGAAAAAGGGATTCATTGCGTTTAACGATGTTCGATGATACAATCAGACCTAATTTCCATTTATCTGACAATACAACCATCAAGCTAAAAGGCCCCCACCAACCCGAGATCTCCACCCAAAACCTCCACCAGCTCCACCTCCACAGCGACTCCACCAAGCACCTCCTCCACTCCCCTCCCCATCCTTGGTCCATCGACCAACGTCTCTCTGCATCCGAGGCTCCACCAACTCCACCCGAAGCTCCGCTGAAAGAAAAATCCACTAACAGCTCCACCAACAACCTCAACCACTCCAGCTCCTCCTCCAGCTCCTCCCCCGCCCCCCAGCTCCTCCTCCAGCCCCAGCTGCTCCTCCTCCTCCCCCGCCCCCCGACGCACACCTGCCTCGGCTGGAGAGAAGCGTCCGTGACACCTCAAGGCTGGCGGGACGCGCCGCCTCGCTGCCAGGTGCAAGGGAAGGGGGGGAGGGGAGGACGAACGGAGAAGGAGATGAGAAGGATGGAGATGATGATGATGACGATGACGATGACGATGACGATGATGGTGGTGATGATGATGGTGGTGATGATGATGATGATGATGATGATGATGATGATGATGATGATGATGATGAAGATGAAGATGAAGATGAAGATGAAGATGAAGATGAAGATGAAGATGATGATGAAGATGATGATGAGGAGGAGGCGGAGGAGGAGAACAAGGACGAGAACAACGAAGAGAAAAAGAGCAGCAGAAGAAGAGCAAAGGATAAGAATGCGAAAGAGAAAGGAAGGAGAGGAATACGGAGAGGAAAGGCGAAGGACAAGCGTGGGTAAGAAAAAGAAAGAGGGAAATGTAAGGAGAAATTAAGAAAAAGAAAGAAAGAAAAAATTCAGACTGAGGAAAGTGGCGACCTGAAAAGCATCGGAGAGGGAGAGGGGGGAGGGGAAGGGGGAAGGGTCAGGGAGAAGGAGAGGGGAAGCAGGGGGGAGGGGGGGGCTGGAGGGCGCTGAAGGCCGTGACAAGCGGAGAGGAGCGAGCCATTAGCGCCTAAGAAAGTTAAGGCTCCCTCGCCCCTCCTTCCGCACTCTTCAAGATTTCTTCTTTATTTCACGGTCTTTCCCTTTTTCCCGCTCGCGCGCTCTCTCTTTCCTTTCCTCTTGCCTTCCCCAACCTTCCTCAACTCTCTTTTTGTCTCTGTCTGTCGGTCGGTCTCTCTCTCTCTCTTTCTCTCTCTGTCTCTGTCTCTGTCTCTGTCTCTGTCTCTGTCTCTGTCTCTGTCTCTCTTTCTCTCTCTTTTAATCCCACAAAAATGTAAAAATCTAATCCGTTCCAATCTCAGCTGGGATGAAAGGTCTACAAAGCGTAGATGGTATAAAAATAACCTAAGGCTGTCATGTGCCTCTCTCTCTCTCTCTCTCTCTCTCTCTCTCTCTCTCTCTCTCTCTCTCTCTCTCTCTCTCTCTCTCTCTCTCTCTCTCTCTCTCTCTCTCTGTCTGTCTGTCTCTCTTTCTCTTTCTCTTTCTCTCCCTCTTTCTCTTTCTCTCCCTCTTTCTCTTTTTCTTTCTCTCCCTCTCTCTCTCTTCTCTTTATCACTCTCTCCTCCATTCCCAATCCCCCCCTTCTTCTTTCCCACTCTCCCCCTCCCCATTCTCCCTCTCTCCTTCTCATCCACTCTCCCCTTTTCCTTCACTTCCTCTCCCTTACTCTCACTCTACCTCTCCGCATTTCCCTTCTGTCATGAGCCGCGCCAGCCGGGATAACCTGGTTAAGGCAAAGACAGCCACGCGCTTGGAGCCGGAGAAGACAGGCAAAGAGAGACAGGCAGAAAGAAGGGGAGGGAGAGGGAAAGGAGAGGTGAGTGGGAGTGGGAGAGGGGGAGGGAGAGGGAAAGGAGAGGTGGGTGGGTGTGGGAGTGGGAGTGGGAGAGGGAGTGGAAGAAGGAGAGGGACAGGGACAGGGACAGGACGAAGGGAAGGGAGAGGTGAGTGGGAGAGGGAGAGGGGGAAAGGAGGAAGGAGAAGGACATTGAGAGGAAGGGGAAAAGGGAGCCAAGCAACAATGAAAGAGATTATGAAGAGAAAAGGGAGATAAAAGAAGATAGTCGCATGAAAAGAGAATATCACAGACCAGGAACAAGAAAGAGGAAATAATAAAACAAGACATAACCAAAAAAAACAAAGAGAAAAAAAAAGAAAAGTGAGAAATCAAAACAACTAAAGAAAAATAACAAACAAAACTAAAACAAACAAACAACGAATGAATGGAAAAATCAAGCAGAGCCGAAAAACAAACCACATTAAGGATAATAACTGTCAGGGTGACGACGCGACCCAGAAACACCAGAAATCCGGAGCCTCACTTATCCGGTTACCTTTCGGAACTTCATTTATCCGCTGGTCTGTTTATTCTCCTCTTTATCAGATTTCATTATCTACATATTCCATGAAGCGAGGGTGGGAAGGCGCCAGGAGAGGACGTAAATAATTGCAGAAATGGGAAAGGAATAAAAGGAGAGAGAGAGATACTATGGCGAAGAATGAAAAGGAGGAGGAGGAGGAAGGAGAGGTAGATGGAGAAGCAAAATAAGAATAACAATAAGAGAGAGAACTAGAAAAAAAGAGGAAGGAGAAGGAGAATAAGAATAAGAAGAGGAAGGAGAAGGAGAAGAAGAAAAAGAACACGGAGAACAAGAAGAAGAAGGAGCAGAAGAGGGAGGAGGAGGAGACACCAATCTGACTCACGGTGAGTGCTCATGACTGGTGCAGCAACACGTGTGTTGGGCAAGGAAAGAGGGGGGCGGGGGGAAAGTACGTAAGAAAAGACACCAGAGAGAGACAGAGAGAGAGAGAAAGAGAGAGAGAGAGAGAGAGAGAGAGAGAGAGAGAGAGAGAGAGAGAGAGAGAGAGAGAGAGAAGAGAGAGAGAGAGAGAGAGAGAGAACGAGAGAAGAGAGGGGAGAGAAGAGAAAGAAGGAGAGGAGAGAGAGAGAGAGAGAGAGAGAAGAGAAAAAAGAAGAAGGAGAAAGAGAAGAGAGAAGGAAAGGAAGAAGAGAGAGGGGAGAGAGAGAGAGAGATTGAGACAGGAGAAAGCAAGCAAAAACAAAAATAATAGACAATATAATAAAAAAAAAGCAAAATAGACAAAAAGCAGGAAAAAGTACGAGAGGGAAGAGAAAGAGAGGCATGCGCCCATGTGCATGCGTGTCAAGGTTTCCAGGAAACCGCGCAAATGAGTCATGCAGAGCCCACCGAGTCATTTCATCCACATAACAGTATCACAGACACAGCGAAAATAATGACACAAAAACAAAGGCAAAACTTCGGGATAAAAACAATGAAGTAATAAGTAAAATAATGTGAAAATGCCATCACATTATACATTTCATATAGAAAAGCGAGTAAGAACAACAACAGGTTAAGAACAAAACAAATAAATTTATCAAAAGTAAAAGACTTGAAACAACGAAAGAAATGTAGACACTGATGGACAGTTAATTACAAATTTAATCTAATTCCTTAATTTCTTCATTTATTTACGTTTTCTGTTGCTACAGGCGGGGGGGGGGGCTTGCAACACACACACAGATCATCTGATAATCTCGCATTAACACCTTCCTTCAAAAGAAAAGAGAGAGAGGAGGGTAATTTTGTGTACAGAAAAAAGGGGAGAAAATTTTAAACAGAACGTTTCTATTTTCTTATCATTTTTTCTCACGTTCATGAACCCCATTTCGCGCCCTCATTTCCCCTCCTTCCTTTTCTCCCTCACCTTCCCTTCTTCGTCTCTCCCTCACTCCCTTATCTCCCTTCACCACGTCTCTCCCTCACTCCCTATCTCACTTCACCACGTCTCTCCCTCACTCCCTATCTCCCTTCACCACGTCTCTCCCTCACTCCCTATCTCACTTCACCACGTCTCTCCCTCACTCCCTATCTCCCTTCACCACGTCTCTCCCTCACTCCCTATCTCCCTCCCTCCCTTATCTCCCTTCCCCCTTCACTCCCGCACCTCATTTTCGCATCTAAACGAAGGAAACCACAACCGAGTTATAAAAAAGTTAGAGCTTGAATCGAGTTAGCGCAGCAGCCGCAGGAGTTACGGTCGGGATTGCTCCGTTATCTGAGACACGAGTGACGGAGGAACCGACGGAGGAACCGACGGAGGAACCGACAGAAAATAAATCAGGCGACCCACGAGTTACGGGGAAAATAATCAGAAAAGATGAAAAGGAAGGAAGAGGGGCAGAGAGAGAGAGAGAGAGAGAGAGAGAGAGAGAGAGAGAGAGAGAGAGAGAGAGAGAGAGAGAGAGAGAGAGAGAGAGAGAGAGAGAGAGAGAGAGAGAGAGAGAGGCACCGAGGCCGGCCAAGCCCCGAAGGAAAGCGCAGACGAGAGAGGACTCCCCCGGCCGCAGCCCCCCCCCCCCCGGCGCCCATGCCCCTGGAGGCCCCGCCCACAGATCACACGAGACACCTGTAACGAAAACGGTCCTTCCGCGCTTTATAAATAGAGCTCGTTTGGCAGAGAACCAGACGCACGAGTCACGAACGAAGGAAGAGAACCGATACGAAGAAGAAAGGGCTAAGAAAAGAAAGAAAGAAAGAAGAAAAACGGACGAGAGAAGAACGTGACGAAAGAAGAAAAACGAAAATAAACGAGAAACGCGAAAAGGGAAAAAAAATATATGAAGGATGGAAGGAAGGAAGGAAGGAAGGAAGGAAGGAAGGAAGGAAGGAAGGAAGGAAGAAAGAACGAAAGAAAGATAGAAAGAAAGAGTAAGGTGGTGAAAATGAAACAAAGAAATGAAAAAGACAGAAAGGCAGAAAGTTAGTAATGAAATTCGGAGATACAGCGCAATAAAAGGTTAAACTCGGATTTTAAAACCACGCGAAAAAAAAATAATACACGAATAAACGCTCCAAGGGATGGAAACAAGAATTGGGAAAGAAAAAAAAAGAGGGAGGAACGAAGACAAGGTCTAAATAAAAGACAAAAAGAGACGACGGCGACGAAGAAGAAGAAATAGGATGAAAGGGAAAGCGGAGAAAGAGGGAAGAGGGTAAAAAGGAAAAAAGGAGGAGGAGGAGGAGGGGAGAACGAGTCAGAAGAAGAAAGGAGAAGAAAGTAGAAGCGGAAAGGAGGAAGGGCGGAGGGAAGGCCAGCCATCGGGCTGCAGGGCCCGAACCCCATCAGACCTGCCTTAGACTTGCCGGGAACGGGCGGGGGGGGGGGTATGGGGGGAAAGGGGAGGAGGGAAAGGGAAGGAGGGGAGGAAGAAAGGGGGGGGGGAGGGAGGGAGGGAGGGAGGGAGGGAGGGAGAGGGAGAGAGTGAGAGGAAGTGGGATAGGGAGAGAAAGAGGAAGAGAAAGAGAAAAAAAGAGAGAGATAAAGAGAGGAGCCGCGCGAGGAGAGAAACTGATGAAACAGGAAGTGTACTTACTCCAAGGCATTACAAGGTTACGTATGTACATAATTACAATATCTTACGAGGCCCAGCCATGTGAAAGCGCAGTTCGCTTAAAAGGGCAACGCGAAACCATAAAATCACACTGATCATGTCCATCAACAAGACAACCAAAATAACGGCAGTCAGAGCAATAATAAAAAAAAAAAAAAATCCTGAGTGGTGGGACACCAGAATAAAAATCCTGACACTGATAACCAGAAGCACCAGTGGCGGGTTACATCTTATCAATTTTCAGAAGATTAACATAATCAATTTTGGCTTCGTTGCGCATATAAAGCTCGGTTGGACAATGCACGAACAGAGGCAGGAACAGAGCGCCACATGGGATTCGTCACGGACTCAAATACCTTTTAGACAAGCGCTATTTTGGAGAGGTTTTGAGAGAGAGAGAGAGAGAGAGAGAGAGAGAGAGAGAGAGAGAGAGAGGAGAGAGAGAGAGAGAGAGAGAGAGAGAGAGAGAGAGAGAGAGAGAGAGAGAGGGAGGGGGAGAGGGAGGGAGGGGGAGAGGGAGGGAGGGGGAGAGGGACAGACAGCGGGAAACGAAGCGCCAATGCACGACGACCAAGGCAGCGAGTCAAACGACCCCGAAGCAGCAACTCGAGAGTGGGAGGAACGAGCGAGTCTCGGACGAAAGCTTTGGAGGAAGAGAGATAAGAAGGGAGAAGGGAGAAGAGGAGAAGGGAGAAAAGGAGGAAGGCGAAGGAGACGGAGAAAAGTAGGGAGAGAAGGGGAGACGGCGAGGAGGAGGAAGGAGGGAGGAGGAGGAGGAGGAGGAGGAGGAGGAAGGAGGAGGAGGAGGAGGAGGAGGAGGAGGAGGAGGAGGAGGAGGAGGAGGAGGAGGAATACGATGAATAGAAGTGAATAACAGAAAGCGCGAGTCGGAGGATTAGGAGGAAGAAGAAAAACAAGACGACGACGAAGAGGAAGAAACAACGAAAATAAACAAGAAACAAGAATAGAAGAACAACAAAGACGAAAACAGAAAAGGAGGCGGAAAGAGGGGGAGACGAAGCAAAAAAACGAGGGGAAGAGGAGGAAACGGCGATAAAACGCGGAATAAGTTCGGACAAAGCGACGCCCCACGAGACACGCGTATCCAGGCGACGCTACAAAGACATTAACAAATAAACAGCAATAAAATGCAAGAAAACAAGGTTACACAAACCAGGTTAAGCATAGGGGTTGAGCCGAGGAGGAGGGAGGGAGACGGAAGGAGAAGGGAGGGAGAAGGGAGGGAGGAGGGAGAAGGAGGGAGAAGGGAGGGAGACGGAAGGAG
The DNA here is from genome assembly GCF_015228065.2 of Penaeus monodon. Taxonomy (NCBI): domain Eukaryota; kingdom Metazoa; phylum Arthropoda; class Malacostraca; order Decapoda; family Penaeidae; genus Penaeus; species Penaeus monodon. The sequence continues at coordinate 606,539 of NC_051393.1, forward strand.
AAGGGAGGGAGAGGGAAGGAGAAGGGAGAGGGAAGGAGGAAGGGAGGGAGGGAGAAGGAGGGAGGGAGGAAAGGAGGGAAAAGGAAACGGAAATGCAAGAGGATTTGATAACGGATCGAGTAGAGGGAGAAACAAACATTCATAGATAGACAGATACGTACGTGTAGATGTACAGTACGTATGGACGTATATGTATGTATCTATGTACAGCATATATGTATATTTATATATGTATGTATGTATATATATACATATATATATATATATATATATATATATATATATATATATATATATATATATATATATATATATATATATATATACACATATATACATATATACACATATATACATATATATATATGTATATATACATACATACATACATATATATATGTATATATATATATGTATGTATGTATGTATACATGTATATATGTAATATGTGTATCTGTATGTATATACATACGCAATAATCAAATAAAAGGAGGCAGAGAGTGAAGGCAAGAGAAAGACAGAAGCGCCAACACACGCGAGGCGGAAGACAAGGCGCAGAGCGAAGGAAGGGAGAAGGAAGGCACGGGAAAAGAAAAAGGAAGAGAGAGGAAAGAAGCAGAGGAAGAGAGATAGAATGCGTGCAAGGGGAACAGCAAGAGGGGAAGATAAAGCAGAGGCGAGGATGAAAGAGATAGAATGGAAGGGAAAGAGAGGAAGGAAAGACGAAGAAAGAATTGGGCATGAGAGGAATTAAAAACAAAGCACAGAGAAAGAAGGAAAGAAGAACGGAAGGAAGAGAAACAAACGGAAATAAAAGGAAAAAAACAAAACGAAAGGAAGAAAAACAAAAACGAAAAAAATGAGGAAGGGAGAACGGATGAAGATGCAACAAAAATGGGAAGAATAAAACGAGAGAGAGAAAGAAAGAAAGATAGTGCGCGGACGGAAGATAAATCGGGGAGAAAGAGACGGGCGGAGGAGCAGAATGACTAGCACAGGTGAGGGCGCCGAGGGGAAGGGCGGGCGCTGGGGGAGAGGGGAAAGAGGGAGGGCGAGGGAGAGGGAGAGGGAGAGGGAGGGCGAAAGAGAGGGAGAGGGGAGAGAGGGAGAAAGGGAGAAAGGAGGGAGAGAGGGAGAGGAGGAGAGAGGGGAAAAGGAGAAGGAATTAAGGGAGAGAGGCAAAAGGGGGAGAATGAAATAAGGGAGAAAGGGAGCGGGAGAAATGAGATCGGGGAGACAAAGAGATGGGAGGAAGGAGGAGACGAACGGAAAGCAGGGAGGGGAGGAAGAAGAGGAGAGGGAGGAGGGAGGAGGGAGGGAGAAGAGGGAGGAATTGCAATAACCAAAGGAGAAGTAAAGAGAGAGAGAGAAAGAGAAAGACAGGGACAGAGAAAACAAACGGTGAACCCAAAATATTAAAAAAATACAATCAGAAAAAAAAGAAAACGCCTACCAGAAAATGCCAAAATTCTCGCCACTCCCCCCCCCCCCCTCCACCAGCAGGCACGCAGGCGAAGGACGCAGAGAGCCGACGCACCTTCGGGATTCCGCCCAACCATTTCCTCGCGCCCACGGGCTTCCCGCAGCCTCAACCGCTCATGCAGCTGCCTCGGCGCAACCGGCCGGGGTCAACCGGTACTGCGGGCGTCCAGTGCGTGCCTTGGTCGCGGCACCGGGATGTCCGATGTATGCATTTATGCGTACACGAGATGTCGTGCATGCAGTCAATGCACGTACAGTCGAAACACACATGCGATGAGATGCTAAAATGCACACGTACATACAGCAGATTCAGTATGATTCACAGATCCACTGCGCATTTCCAGCAACAACCAAACGCCATGAAAATACAACCGTCCATCCGCATTTAAGGGGGACCCAAGCGTGTGAGGAGCATGAGGAGACTCACCTACGGAAAAGGGAGGAGAAACGAATATTCCCAGACCCACACGTACGTGCAATTCGAACTACAAAACGCCCAAATCTACATACAAACAAACAGGAATTCACATCTAGAATTCAAACAACAACAAACATCCCAGGGAGAGTAACCTCATTCTAATCACTTTACGTTTCCCGTTTTGCATTTTTCTATTGTCACTTCAAGCTGACTTCGCTCTTCGATGTTTGTGTTAGTTTTATATATTTGTGGTATTCAATACGTTTTTTTTCCGTTTTATACTTTTATGCTACCACCGGTATCCCATACGTTTCGTCAGATTTATGTGTTGACGCCAACACTAGTATTCAATGCGTTTTGTTAGTTTTACATATCTGTTTGAACGCCAGAATTCAGCGAGTTCTGTTAGTTTCACGTTTTCGTGTTACTCCCAGTACTCTATGCATCTTATCGGCTTTTTTTTTATCTTTAGGCTATGACCAGTATCGAATACGTGTTCTGTCAGATCTATACCTGTTAACCTGTATATAATGTGCTTGGCCCCCTTTATAATTTCGTATCAGCATTAGTATCCAATGGCTTTTACCGCCTTTATATCTCTATGTCAGCACAAGTACTCAAATGTCGAGTATATATGTCTATTAAAAAGAGTTACACATGCATCAAATACAAAGAACTCTACACTGGCTGCCATATTTTGACACGGAACCCAAATGCTTTTGAATTCGGTTCCGACGCAGAATACCATTACCGTAACCAATCATTAAATTCTTCTCATTGTGAAATGATGAAACAAAATAGGAAACGGAATATAATTCGTGAATAAAATTAAAAACTTTCCACCACACTATCGCCCTTAACGTATTTTCCAATACACACAACACCTAATGATACAGACAAACACAAACGGAACTACTGTGCTTACTTAAAGAACAGAAACGAATGAACAGAATAAGGAAGGAAGGGGGGGGGGGGACGAGAGAAACTGAAACTGAAACTGAAATGAAAATGACGAAGACGAAGAAGAAGAATATGAAAAAGAAGGGGAAAAAAAGACGGAGATAAAGAGAACGAAAAAGAAGGAAGGAGACGATGAATAAGTAGAAGTATAAGAATAAGACTAAATAATAGGAAGAATATGAATGGAGGGGGGGGGGGTGAGAAGAAGAGGAGGAAAGAAAAAGAAAAGAAAGCAATGCCATTGATATGCCAGTCGGGTAAGCAAGCGTGCAGATGACAGGTGTTGTGCACGCGTGTACAGCAGGGGGCGGGGAGGCGGGGGATGGGGAATGGGGGGGGGATGGGGAGAGTAGAGAAAGACAGGAGGAAGGTAAAGGCGAGGGAAGCAAGGGAGGGGAGAGAAGGGGAGGGGGGAACTAAGGCGTAGGAGACGAAGGTAGAGACGAGAGAAGGAAAAAGAGGAAGAGAGAGAGAGAGAGAGAGAGAGAGAGAGAGAGAGAGAGAGAGAGAGAGAGAGAGAGAGAGAGAGAGAGAGGCGAGGAGTGCAGGAAAGAGAGGAAAGGAGGTAAGCATAAATGACGTTGGGAAAGCAAGAAAGGAAGAGTAAGCAAGGGGGGGGGAGAGGAAAAGGAGAAGAAAACAGAAAAAGAAAGACAAGGGAAAGGAAAGAGAAAAGGCAAAAAGAAAAGAGAAGAAAAAAAAGGAGAGGAAAGCAGAGAAGAGATTTTCAAAGGAGAGAAGAGAAAGAGACGAAAGTAAAAAAAAAAAGAGAGAGAGAGAGAGAGAAGAGAGGGCAAAGGAGAGAAAAAAATAATAAACCAGAAAACAGACAAAACCCCTCACATGCAAACCATCCAGGAGAGACCCCATCAAGAGCAACATGCCACCGACTCAAGGCCCACATCAACGCTCGAGTCACCGACTCAAGGCCCACCTACCCAGCCCCTCGCCCTCTGCCCATCAAGGACCTCCGAAACTCCATACCAGAAATAACAGAAAGAAAAGATTATAATGAGTTCCAAACGCCATGGAAAGTGCATGACACGATACAGATTTAACCAATTCATACAAGTTCTTCTAAAGACCAAATTACCATCCCCTTCATCGGTTCCAACGGCCGAAGAAAATCAAGGGAAACCGCTTTCAGAAAGACAAGAGATGGAGCAAGAGAGAGAGAGAGAAAAAAAAAAAAAAAGCTAAAAAGAAAAGAAAAGAAAAACTTGAAAAAGAAAAGAAAAAAAAAAGAGAAAAGAGAAAAATAAATAAATAAACACCACACAAAAAGCAAAAAATACCAAACAAACCAGGAACCAAAGAAAGAAAAAGAAAAACATAAAAGACGACACGCACTTGCCAAAGAAAGGGAAATCAAAGTATGGGAAGGAGATAAGAGGGGAGAAAGGCAAAGAAAGAGAGAAACGACACACCAGACAATAGGCCACTTAAGGAGGCGAGAACGGAGGGAACAGCGCGAGGGACAAGATAAATGAGAGGGAAGGAGGGCGGCGAGGGGACGCAGGAGAGAGAGAGAGAGACGGAGAAGTGTAGAGAGAGAGGGGGAGAAGAGAGAAGCGAAGAAGGGGAGAGGGATAGGAGAAATGTGAAGAGAAAATAAATAAAAGTAAAGAGAGGAGAGGGGAGAGGGAAGTAGGAGAGAGAAAGAGACCGAGAGGGTAAACGAAGTAGGAGAGAAGACGGAAATAAGAGAAAGAGAGGGCGAGGGAGAGGGAGAGGGAGAGGGAGAGGGAGAGGGAGAGGGAGAGGGAGAGAGGGAGGGAGGGAGGGAGGGAGGGAGGGAGAGAGAGAGAGAGAGAGAGAGAGAGAGAGAGAGAGAGAGAGAGAGAGAGAGAGATAAAAACACAAAACACAAAAATAGACAAAAAACAGAAAGACACCGACAAACGAAATAAATACACAGGGAAAATAATACATAACGAAATCTTAAAATAACGACAATATCAAAAATAACAAACTAATAATCTACTCGCAGCGGACGCGGGCGGCGAGGGCGCGAGGCGAGAGCAGACTCCTGACGCAGGCGCACCCGACGCCCTGCGCCCGCGATGCCTTCCCACGCGCGCCCCTCGGCCCCTCGCCCCTCGGCCCCTCGCCCCTCGGCCCCTCGCCCCTCGGCCCCTCGGCCCTCGGCCCCTCGCCCCTCGGCCCCTCGCCCCTCGGCCCCTCGCCCCTCGGCCCCTCACCCCTCGCCCCCTCGGCCCCTCGGCCCCTCGGCCTCCGGGATCACAGAATGCCCTCGAGGGTACGGCGGCGCGAGCAGTGGTATGACTAGCAACTGTAGAGTTGTAGTGAGCAGTACTGTGGTAGTAGGACCTGTTACTGTGGTTGCAGCAGCAGTCGTAGTAGTAGTAGTAGTAGTAGTAGTAGTAGTAGTAGTAGTAGTAGTAGTAGTAGTAGTAGTAGTAGTAGTAGTAATATAGTAGTAGTAGTAGTAATATAGTAGTAGTAAGAAGGAAAAGAAGGAGAAGAAGGAGAAGAAGGAGAAGAAGGAAAAGAAGGAGAAGAAGGAAAAGAAGGAGAAGGAGAAGGAGAAGAAGGAGGGGGAGGAGCAGCAGTAGAAGTAGTGGCAGCAATAGTAACAGCAGCGAAAATGGTTGTGGCAGTAACAGCAGCAGTAGCAGTATCAGCTGTAGCAGTGACAGCAGCACACGCACAAACACACACACACACACACACACACACACACACACACACACACACACACGCACACACGTACACGCACACGCACACGCACACGCACACACACACGCACACGCACACACACACGCACACGCACACGCACAGATGAAAAACAAGCCAAAGAGCAAACCCGAGCGAGCAAGAACGGAAGAACAGCGCCACATCAAACAGTCACCCAAGAGTCGCTTCACAAAGTGATTTTTTCTCTCCCTCTCCTTTCCTGAGGGATAAACGGCAGAGCCTCACTTTCCATACAATGGGGGCTCCGGCGACAGGCTATATGTCAGCGCCGCTTCGTCAAAGGTTAAATGGTGGAATCCCCAGCCAAGAGGTCACGGCGGGGGTTATCTCTTTCATTCTCTCACTCGCACTCGATCGCTCCATTCTTACTCCCTCTCTACTCCCCCTCTCTCTCCCTCTCTCTCTCCCTCAATATGAACTCACTCGTTCACTCACTCCCTCACCCCATTCACACTCCCTGCCACTTACTCCCTCGCAGGTCCTAAATACACACCACCTCCGCATCATGTTTGTTTCTGGCAGCTGAACCTCCGCCAATGCTGCATCCCTCAACAAACTTTTCTTTTTCTTTTTACCTGTTACTTCTACTTGGTATTCTTCCCGCTCGTTCCCATCGGCATCAAGCGGACGGAGAAAATTTCATCCTTTCACTCGAAAAAAAAACAAAAAAACAAAACAGTAACAGCTATACTTTTTATTCTTAGACTGCCTCGTGTTCAAAAACTTTATGTTCTCAATGCCACTGTTCTGTTTAAGATACGTAGATTCTTTGGTGTTTTTCTGTCTCTCTATACTTTCTCTCTCTTTCCCTTTCTCTTCCATCTCCACTCTCCTTTCTCCCCTTCTTCCATTCTATCTCTATCTCCATCTCCATCCCTCTCCCTCCCATTCCTTCTCCTCTTCTTCCCCTACCCTTTCCCCTCTCCGTCTCCGTCTCCATCTCTCTCTCCCTCCCATTCTCCTTCCTTCCAATCCCTCCCTCCCTCCCTCCCCCCCCGTCCCATCCCCCCCCCCCCCAACCTGCAGCGATCCCGTGGGCGCAGGTTCCTTCTGCCGCCGCTGCTCCAGGTACTCACTGGATATTGATGTAATGCCGCGTGTGTGCGTGTACGTGGGTGAGTGTAGTAGGGGTATGCCTGTGTGTGTCTATGTGTGAGTGTGAGTGTGAGTGTGAGTGCGAGTGTTAGCGTTAGCGTGCGTGTTTGTGTGCGTGTACGTCTTTGTGTGCGTGCATGTGAGTGCCAAAGTGCGTGCGTGCGTGCGAGCCGTGCCTCTTCACCCCTTGACCTTTGGCGCATCCGAGGCCCTCCGCCGGCGCTTCTCTTATATAGATTGACTTTCTTCATTACTTCTCTATATGATCACGACTGCCATCCCTTTTCCCTTTTCTTCAATATTTCCTTGAACTGATTCCCCGTGTCATTCCAGATTTCACTTCTCCTTTTCCACGTCCTTCTCTTTCTTATTTTACTATACCCTTCTTTTCTTCATCTATCCCCCTTCTTCAATTATTTCAGACTCCCTTCATTTTTCTTCCAGATATTCCGCTATTCCCACTTTCCTCTCCACCCCCTTATACCTTCTTTTTATCACCTATTCCTCCACTCAAATTAATCTACTTCCCACCTTTTCCACGTGCTTGCATTGTCTCCGCCTGCTTTCGCTCCGAGCAAAATGGTGACGCTTTTTTCCCCTCGGAATCTGCGCGGCGGAATGCCAGGGTTTGTGGGCCGTATCGTGCGGTTATTATTTAATTAAAGGTCAGAAGGAAGCAGGCTCTCGCGCGCGCACGCACAGACACACTTGAATACATGACCACATAAATGTACATACACTTTTTTCTTCTTCTTGGGGGGGGGGGGGCAGGGAGAGGGAAAAAGAGAGAGGGAAAGGGAGAGAGGGAAAAAGAGAGAGGGAAAAGACAGAGGGAAAAAGAGAGGGAAACAGAGAGAGGGAAACAGAGAGAGGGAGGGAGAGAGAGAGAGAGAGAGAGAGAGAAGAGAGAGAGAGAGAGAGAGAGAGAGAGAGAGAGAGAGAGAGAGAGAGAGAGAGAGTGTGTGTGTGTGTGTGTGTGTGTGTGTGTGTGTGTGTGTGTGTGTGTGTGTGTGTGTGTGTGTGTGTGTGTGTGTGTGTGTCTGCATGCGCGCGTCCATGAGTGCAGAATTGTGTGCAAGTGCGTGTGCATGTCAGCGCATATGCATGTCAGTAAGAATAGAAATTCCTGCGCATATTGGAATTCCTCCGTCCGGAGAGGCTCACCGCTTGCTTCAAGGTACGGAAACGTCCGTGCAACGAAAGACGGGAACATAAAAAAATAAGAACAAGCAACACACTGATATAGAATCAAGCCGGCTCCGCACTATTCGCACACCGCATATACACAATTCTTCTTTTCTTCTTTCCTCAACAACAATAAGCCCTATTCAAAAACGCCCACAGGCCTCGGTCGCACGTCAAGCACAAGTTTATATCACGTGACAACCAGAATGTTATTTTAATCCCCAGATAAAGCAATGAACAAAGGGCCTGATCGGAAAGCAGCCGTTGCTCGGGCGATAGGCCTACATCTCACGCTAATAACCTTTCGTACGCTAAATCAACTATGTATTAAATACCCTTAAAGATATTACGATCCGTCTTAAATAGAAAAAAAACTCGTATATTAATAATTCAACACGTAAATAAATAAACAATAAATATACCGAACAAGGCACTCGCAAATAGGCCTATCCCGCTGAGAATAGGCCTTTAGAAATACATTTATGAATTCGCCAGGTAAGATGCTCCATATTAATGAAAAAAATATAAATATAAATAATAGCGACGGAATGATTAATAATGTATAACTTTTGATTCAAATTCAAGTTCGCTGACTTGACAAAGCATTAAAGGCAGAAGGGAGAGAAGGAGAAGAGGAGAGGAGGAGGGAAAAAGGGAAGGAGAGAAGGAGAGAGAGAAAAAGAATAAAGAATGAGAAAGAGGCAGAATAATAGTCGATATCGATATACGTAAGTGTGTGTGTGTGTGTGTGTGTGTGTGTGTGTGTGTGTGTGTGTGTGTGTGTGTGTGTGTGTGTGTGTGTGTGTGTGTGTGTGTGTGTGTGTGTGTGTGTGAGAGAGAGAGAGAGAGAGAGAGTGGGTGAGTGAGTGAGTGTGTGTGAGAGTAAGTAAGTGAGTGAGTGAGTGAGTGAGTGAGTGAGTGAGTGAGTGAGTGAGTGAGTGAGTGAGTGAGTGAGTGAGTGAGTGAGTGAGTGAGTGAGTGAGTGAGTGTGTAAATGTTTGTCTATCTGTGTGCGCGTGGGGTGCAAGCGTAACTTATCCGTCAGACGCAACAATTACAAAGCGATTGCCAAGTTTCTGATACAGTTGCAGTTCAGACCGTAGGGTTTGTGTAAACTTTTAGGAACACTCACGGATGAAACGCACACATAAGAGAGAAAAGGAAGGAAGGAGACAGACAGGACGAAGGAATGGTTCAGAGGGGGAGGGGAGGGGGGAGAGGGATAGGGATAGGGAGAGAGAGAGAGAGAGAGAGAGAGAGAGAGAGGAGAGAGAGAGAGAGAGAGAGAGAGAGAGAGAGAGAGAGAAGAGAGAGAGAGAGAGAAAAGCAAGAACTGGAACAAGATAGAAAGAAATGGAAGAAAGAAAAAAAGGCGAGAGAGGGGGAGGGGACGCGAGAGAGGTCAGCCAAGGTCACGCAGATGAGCCGTGGCGAGGGAGAGCCACACGTTCGCTCTGACGCGACAGGAAATCGGTTGTGCGTATTGCAGGCGATGCAAGGAGAGCAATAGGGGCTGGGGGGGGGGGGGGGGGGCAGCCAGGCGACAATACAAGGGAGGTGTTGATTGTGGGTTCACTGCGGGTCGACTACATGACTGTATGGGAGGAGGAAAGAATGGGGGGAAAAGGCAAGGGGAGGAGGTAGGGGAAGTGGAAGGAGAAAAAAGGGAAGAACACGAAGAGGACGAATAAGGAGGAGGGATGTAAGAATGGAAGGAAAGGGGGGAGGGGGAAGATGGAGAAGGAAAAACTGAAAAAGAAAAAGAAGAAGAAGAAAAAACGGAGAAGGAGAGGGACGAGAAGAGGTAGAGGAGGAGTGAAGATTCAAGGAAAAGCTGCATGTCCACGTAAACAGAATGTTCACCGACGCGTCGCAGAACAATCGCCTTCTTTTTCCACTTTTTTTTTTCTACTTTTCCCTTTTTTATATTCTTGGGTTTCTTTCTTCGCGTATTTCTGACCCTATATATATTTTAATATATATATATATATATTATATATATATACATATATATACATATATATACATAATATACCCTATATATACATATTTTAACATATATATAATATAATATTTCATATATATAATATATATTATATTATATATATATATAAAACATATATATATACTATATATATACATATATATTACATATATATATGTATATATGTATACTATATATATATATTTTATAGTAATATATATATATATATATATATGTGTGTTGTTGTGTGTGTGTGTGTTTTGTTTGTGTGTGTGTGTGTGTGTGTGTGTGTGTGTGTGTGTGTGTGTGTGTACATGTGTATGTATACATATAGACATTTTTTTCTTTCTTTTTTATTGCTTATATCTAGAACAAAATACATCTATTATCACAAGAGGAGGCGGCCGCGCAGTAGGTGTTACACCACACTGAACAATGCTCGCGGCTTCGCTATCTCTAAACTAATCTGTTTATTGGAATTTTCTCTCCTCTCCAATCTCTCCTCTCCTCTTTTTCCCTCCCTCCCTATCTTCCTCCCTCACTCTCTCCTACTCACTCCCGAGCGCCCTCTGTCCCTTACTAATAGCCTCCCTGTCCCTCCTCCTTTCCTCTCTCTCTCTCTCTCTCTCTCTCTCTCTCTCTCTCTCTCTCTCTCTCTCTCTCTCTCTCTCTCTCTCTCTCTCTCTCTCTCTCTCTCTCTCTCCGTCCATTCTTCCTTTTCCTGCTTCTATCTCTCTCTCCTTTTCACTGTCCATTCCGCCCTTCCTTGCCTATATCTCTCTCTCCTTTTCCCCCTCTCTCTTTTCTGCATTTCCTCTATCCCTCCCCCACACTCCATTTCTCTTTACCTTTCCCACTCCATCTCTCCCTTGCTTCCTCCCTCCCTTATTCTACCTATTCCCCTCTTCCTCCCCTCTTTCCCTATCTCCGTGGCTACAGAAGATCATGTTTGTACTATTAACAAACACAGACAAACAAAGTAAATAAATGCACGAAGGAATAAATCAATAAATAAGTATATAAACAAACAAATAAGTACACGGTCACAGCTTGACAAATAAACACGACAGATACAGTTATATGAATAAATGTATAAAACAGACATAGATAAACGGATTATACACTCCCGCAGCTCCTCTCTCAATGAATGGCATCCGACCCACCCTGACAACAGCCTCAAGACCCATCAGCAGCCTGGGTCAAGCAACGGCGCCGAGGTCAGCTAAAATGTCGGGTCAGCAGAACCCAGGAGATCCTAGCAACGCAGTCGGGCAGGCAAGCAGGCAGGCAGGAGTCGGCGCAGGTAATGAGAGTTGGTGACAGATCACGGACGAAAGCAGGCCATGACACAGAGGGGGGAGAAAGGGGAGAGGAAGGAGGAAGAACAGGTAGGAGAAGGGAATGGGGGGTGAAGCATGGAAGGAAGGGGAGGGGGAAATAAAGAAGAGGAAAAGTCAAAATGGCAGGGAAGAAGAGGGTAGAGCAGACTGGGACAGGGCAGGAAGGGAGGGGAAGGGCAAAGGCTGAAAGGCAGGGCAGAGTAGGACAAGGCAGAGTAAGGCAGAGGCAGGACAGGGCAGTTCATTCAGCAGTAGATAAAAAAAACAGTAGGCACTAGGTAAGCAAGCAGCAGAAGAGGGGTAAGTCGAACAGTGCGGCCAATTGATTTAGTATCCCTGGAACGCGGTGATGAGCAGGGGGAGGGGGGAAGGGAGGAGGAGGAGGAGGAGGAGGAGGAGGAGGAGGAGGAGGAGGGATTGGGTTAGGAGGGAAGGAGGGAGGAGAAGGAGGAGGGGGAAGGAGGCAGAGGAAGGGCGAGCAGGGAGGGAGATAGTGAACACAGGTCGTTTACAAGGCAAATAGATCCTTTTCCTGAGGTGGGGGGGGGGGGCGGAGGAGATATTTGGAGAAGAGAGGAGACGAGAGACGGGAGGGAAAGAGAGCAATGGGAATAAAGAAGGGAAGGAGAGCCAGAGGAAATAAAGACGGGATTTCTGAGAACGTGTTCTTGCAGCAGAGAAACGGGCCCATTCGAAAAGACAAAAAAAGGAACACCTGATCGCAAGCAAGCAAGCAGGCACGCAAGACCACACCGAAGCCCAAACAAGAGCGACGACGGGGAATAATCCACGACGCCCCAAGACACACCACGCTCTGCCTCTCGAAGCTGCCATATGGCACCCGTCTCGCTTTCCCTCCCCCTCTCCTTCTTCCTCCTTCCCCTCTCCTTTCCCCTCTCCTTCTCCCTCCTTTCCCTCGCCTCTCTCTCTCTCTCTCTCTCTCTCTCTCTCTCTCTCTCTCTCTCTCTCTCTCTCTCTCTCTCTCTCTCTCTCTCTCTCTCTCTCTCTCTCCTTCCCTTCTCATTTTTCTTCCCCTCCACCTCCCCTTCTCCTCCTCTTCCCTCTCCCTCAAAGCGGCGGCTTCCGACAGATTCGTGTACAAAAGCATAGAAAAAATTCACCATATTTCAGAGGGGGAGAGAAGGGGGGGGGAGAGGAGAAAAAGGGAGAGAGAGGAGAGAGGAGAGAAGAGGAGGAGGAGGAGGAGAAAAAGAAAGAGGAGGTGGAGGTGGGGAAGAAGATGAAAACAAATAGGAAGAGGAAAAGGAAGGGGAAGCAAAGGAGGGAAATGGGGTGCGACGGAGAGGACTAAGAGGAAGAAATGCCGAGAAAGCGAGTTAAAAAGAGAAAGGCGAACCCGGCGCGAGAGAACCACGCCCTCCGCCTTGCACTTGCCCACATCCCGCTGCCCTGGGGGAAAAAGGGAAAAAAAAGGAAAAATTAAACCCCCCGGGGGGGGGGGGGAAAAAAAGGGGAAAAAAGGGGGGGGAAAAAGGGAGGGAAAAAAAAAAAAAGGGAGGGGGGGGGGGGAAAAAAGGGGAAAAAAAAGGGGGGACGGGGGGGGGGGGGGGCCCCGGGGGCCCCCCCCCCCTTTTTTTAAAAGGGGGGGGGCCCCCCGGGTTTTTCCCCAAAGGCCTTTTTTTTTTTTTTTTTAAATTTTTTTTTTTTTTTTTTGGGGGGGGGGGTTTTTTTTTTTTTTTCCCCCCCCCTTTTTTTTTTTGGGGGGGGGGGGGGGGGGAAAAAAAAAAGGAAAAAAAAAAGGGGGGGGGGGGGGAAAAAAAAAAAAAAAAAAAGGGGGAAAAAAAAAGGGGAAAAAAAAAAGGGGGGGGGGCCGGGGGGGGGAAAAAGGGGGGAAAAGGGGGGGGGGGGGGAAAAAAAGGGGAAAGGGGGGAGAAAAAGGGGGGGGGGGAAAAAAAAAAGGGGGGGGGGGAAAAAAAAAAAAATTTTTTCCCCGGGGGGGGGGAAAAAAAAACCCCCCCCCCCCCCCCCCCCTTTTTTTTTTCCCCTTTCCCCCTTTTTTTTTCCCCCCCCCCCCCCCCCCCCCCCTTTTAAAAGGGGGGGGGGGGGGTTTTTTCCCCCCCCCACCAAAAGGGGGGGGGAAAAAAAGGGGGGGGGGGGAAAGGGGGGGGGGGGAAAAAAACCCGGGGAGGGGGGGGGGGGAAAAAAAAAAAAAAAAAAGGGGGGAAAAAAAAAAAAAAAAAAAAAGGGGGAAAAAGGGAAAAAGGGGGGGGGGAAAAAAAAAAGGGGAGAGGGGGGGGGGAAAAAAAAGAGGGGGGGGAGGGGGGGGGGAAAGGGGGGGGGGGGGGGGGGGGGGGGGGGGGGGAGGGGGGGGGGGGGGGGAAAAAAAAGGGGGGGGGGGGGGGGGGGAAAAAGGGGGGGGGGGAGAGAGAGGGGGGAGGTTTGAAAGGAAGGGAAAAAGGGGGAGAGAGAAAGAGAGGGGGGGGAGAAAAAAGGGGGGGGAGAGGGGCGAGAGAGGGGGGGGGGGGAAAAAAAAAGGGGGGGGAGGGAGAGGGGGGGAAAAGAGAGGGGAGAGAGAGAGGGGGAGTTTTAAAAAAAAAAAGGGGGGAGAGAAAAAAAAGATTGGAGAAAAGGGAAAAAAAAGGGGGGGGAGGGGGAGAGGAGAGAAAGGGGGTGGGGGGAAAAGAAAGGGGGGAAAGAGAAAAAAGGAAAAGAAAAAAAAAAAAAAAGGGGGGAGAGAGAGAAAAAAAGGAAGAAAAGGGGGGGGGGGGGGGGGGGGGGAAAAAAAAAAAAAAAGGGGGGGGAAAAAAAAAGGGGGGGGAAAAAGGGGGGGGGGGGAAGGGGGGGGGGGGGGGGGGGGTTTTTTAAAAAAAAGGGGGTTTTAAAGGGGGGGGGGGGGGGGTTTTTTTTGGGAACCCCCCCCCTTTTTTTCCCTTTTTTTTTGGGGGGGAAAAAAAAAAAAACCCCGGGGGAAAAAGAAAAAGGGGGGGGAAAACCCCGGAGAGAGGGGGGAAAAGGGGGGGGAAAAAAAGAGAGAGAAAAAAAAAAAAGGGGAAAAAAAGGAAAAAAAAAAAAAAAAAAAAAAGGGGAAAAAAAAATTTTTCCCCCCCTTTTTCCCCCCTTTTTTTCCCCCTTTTTTTTTTTTTTTTTCCCCCCTTTTTTTTTCCCCCCTCTCCCCCCCCCCCCCCTTTTTTCCCCCTTTTTTTTTTAACCCCTTAACCCCCCCCCTTCTCCCTCCCCCTTCTTTTTTCCCCCTTTTTCCCCCCTTCCCCCCCCCCGGGGCCCCTTTCCTTCCCTTTTTTTCTTCTTTGGTTCCCCCCCTTTTTTTTTCCCCCCCCGGGGGGCCCTTTTTTTCCCTTTTGGCTCCCTTTCTGACAACCCTTTCCCCTTCCCTTTTCCCCTCTCCTTTTTTTTTTCCCCCCTTTTTTTCTCTTTTTCCCCCCCCCTTTTTTTTTTCTTTCCCCCCCTTTTTTTTTTTCCTTTCTTTTTTCCCCCCTCCTTTTTCCCCCGGCTTCCCGGGGGTTTTTCCCCCCTTTTTCCCCCCCTTTTTCCCCCCCCCCCCTCCCCTTCCCCTTTTTCTTCCCCCCTCCCCTTTTTTTTTCCCCCTTTTTCCCCCCCTTTCCTTTCCCCCTTTTTTTTCCCTCCCCTTTTTTTTTAAAAAAATTTTTTTTTTCTTTTTTTCCCCCCTTTTTTTCCTTTTTCCCCCTTTTCCCCCTTTTTTTCCCATCCCTTTTTCTCTTTCCCCCTTTTTTTTTTCTAATCTCCCCTTTTTTTTTCTTTCTTCCCCCCTTTTCTCTCTTTTCCCCTCTCTCTTTTCCCCCCCCCCCCTTCTCTCTTTTTCCCCCCTTTTCCCCTTTTTTCCCCCCCCCCCCCCCCCCCCCCCCCCCCCCCGGGTCCCTCCCCCACCCCCTTTTCCTCCCCCGCCCCCCCCGGGGCCCCCCCCCCCCCTTTAAAAATTTTTTTTTTAAA
Organism: Penaeus monodon; assembly: GCF_015228065.2. Lineage (NCBI taxonomy): Eukaryota > Metazoa > Arthropoda > Malacostraca > Decapoda > Penaeidae > Penaeus > Penaeus monodon. Next base: position 621,648 of record NC_051393.1, read on the forward strand.
ATTTTTTTCCCCCCCCCCCGGGGGGGGCCCCCCCCCTTTTTTTAAAAAAAAAAAAAAAGGGCCCCCTTTTTAAAAAAATTTTTTTTTTATCTTTTAAAAATTTTTAAATTTCCCCTTTTAAAAAAAAAATTTTTGGGAATTTTAAAAAAAAAAAACCCCGGGGGGGTTTTTTTTAAACCCCAACCCTTTAAAAATTATCCCCCTTTTTTCCCCCACCCCCCCCGGGGGGGGGGGCCTTTCCCCCTTTTTTTTTTCCCCAAATTTTTTTTTAAATTTTTTTTTCCCCCCCCCCCCCCCCCCCCAAAAACCCCCCGCCCCCCCCCCGGGAAACGCCCGGGGGTTTTTTCCCCCCCCCCCCCTCCCCCCCTGGGCCCCCCCCCCCTCCCAAAAAAAAAACCCCCAACCCCCCCCGGGGGGAAAATTTTTTATTTAAAAAACCCCAAAAAACAACCCCCAAAAAAATTTTTTTCCCCCCCCCAAAAAATAAAGACCGGGGTAAGATTTCCGGGCCAAAAAAACCCCCCCCCGGAACCCCCCCCCTTTTAAAAACCCCCTTAAAAAAGGGCTCTCTCTCTCTTCTCTCTCTCTCTTCTTCCCTCCTCCTCCCCTCTCTCTCTCTCGTTCGCTCCCTTCCTGACAACCCTTCCCTCCCTCTCCCTCCCCCTCCCCCTCCCCCTCCCCTCCCCTCCCTCGCTCCCTCCGGCGTCCCTCCCTCCCGCCTCCCTTCCCTCGCTCCCTCCGCCGTCCCTCCCTCCCGCCTCCCTTCCCAAAGAGGCCCATAAATATAGAGGGCATTTCAATTTTGCAGATTTGGCCCCCGACTCCCGGCAGCTATGCGAGGGAGATCGACCCATATCACTCCCTTTAAAAACGAAAAAAAATAAACGCACTAAATTCGAAAAAATAAAAATAACCACCATATCAAGAGGGAGAAGAATCTTATGATGATAATAACTTTTATAAAAATAAACACTACTGTGTATAGTTACTTCAAAAAAAATGCAAAAACTGAGGAAGCTGTTTACTGCAGCACATACTACAACTTCTATTACCGTAATCTCACCCTTATCTACTATAATCTTGATCATGATTTAGCATAATTTCCATCACCATTTAGAAGTTTTCAACATCACCCATCACCGTTTTTCTTATTGCCCCTTTACATTTGCTTTTCTTTAAGAGTGAATCGAATGTGGCCAAGTAACCTCGCCATATTTATAAATAAACCCCCAAGCAACACTCACGCAGAACCGTTACCATGACGGAGCAGCGCACCGTACCCAAACAACGTACGTTCTACTCGCTCCTGTTCTCTAAACTCTCTCCTTCGTGACCTGCTGGCTTCACGCGCTCCCTCCCAATCCGAACCAACGTCTGCCGCCTACGTCTCTCTCTCACAATCGCTTTTCGGCCCATATTTGTTCCAGTTCAATATGCATTAATTACACATATATTCATCTATCCTTCCAATTATCAAGTATTCATATTACTTCCTCTTCCACCGACGAACAGCTCCATGACCGGAGCTAAGTATCCTCGCGTCTTAACACGACAGACGAAGCAGGCGAGGAGAGCGAGTCAAACGCTACCTTCTAAAGAACGTTCAAAGGACACTGTACCTTCCGAGCCTCCGAACGAAACGAGAAAACAGCCGGCATTACCTGGAAGGAAAGAAATGAGTAAAATTAGAAGGGCAAGCCAAAATATGCAGGGCAACTGCGAATGCCATTACTGATACTACACATAGACACATACATAAACACACACACACACACACACACACACACACACACACACACACACACACACACACACACAAACACACACACAAACACACATACAAACACACACACACACAACAAACCCAGCCTCTTCACCTCCACCCCCTTTACCCATTGCAATCCTCCACGTAAAGTGAATAATTAAATCTGAAGGCTCCCAAGTTTGTGCCGGTCACCTCCTTGCGGTGGGGCGTTCGCTCCTGAAGGCAGCCGCAAAGCCGAGTTAGACCGAACCCGGCCCTTGGCTCGGCTTGGCTTAGCGGGAACAGAGGCTTGCGCGGCGGAGGTGCCCGCGTGATAGGATCCCGGGACTTTCGCAAACAATGAGTACTTACAAATTCATACATACATACATACATACATACATACATATATATATATATATATATATATATATATATATATATATATATATATATATATATATATACACATATATACATATACACATACATAAATACATATATACACACATATACGCACACAAACACACACATAACTCGTGAATCAGAAATATAGAAGGGTAATATACAACACAACTGCATATAAAAGGAAGAAAGAAAAGAACACCACGAAAACACTTGAACCACCCGCACGTAATTTAGAAGGATCGGCGCGAGTCCACGCACACGCACACGCACGAGCCTACACCCTTACGACTTTCACGTTAAAGCTGAAGTCACACTCGAGGCGTTTCTCCCTACAGTGAATCAACCGCGGCTTCCAAGTCCCGGAGATTTACGCCGGGGCAGTCTTGGAAGATAGGCCTACATTTTTTTTTCTTTTGTTGTTGATACAGGAACGTTTGAGCTTTACACTCGGGCGTTTCTGAGTAACAGGTGAATGGGTTTAGGTACCGTAGGAACGTTTTGGTCTCATGGAACGTTTTAGGTGTCCAAGACGCGTTTCCAGGTGCCCAAGGGATGTTCTCTGGCTTTACGAGAAACGTTTTAAGAGGTGAATCATTTTAGGTCGTACGAGGAATGCTTTTAGGAGACATGAGAAACGTCGTAAGTTGTCCGAGGAACGTTTCCGGGAGTCAAAAGAACGCCTCCAAGTGACGTGTGGAACGTTTCAAGGTATATCTGGGGAATCTGGCTCAGCAGCCCCGCCACTTTTCCGTGCCTTGAATTCCCTGTCACTCTTCTCCCCCCCCCCTCCTCCTATGACCCCCCTCCCATCCCCCTCCTCCCCCTCTATTCCCCCCTTGCCCCTCCCCCCTGAAACGTAAACAAAATATTTCCAAGAACATTCCCCGAAAAAAAATCTATTACCAACTTATACTTCCGCCGTCGGTGCCACTGGGCGCCCAGAGCCTTCTTGC
>NC_051393.1:629881-634881 GCF_015228065.2 Penaeus monodon
TCCCCCTCTCTCTCTCCCTCTCTCCTCCCCTCTCTCTCCCTCTCTCTCTCCCTTTCTCTCCCCCTCTCTCTCCCCCTCTCTCTCTCCCCCCTTCCTCCCTCCTCTCTCCCCCTCTCTCTCCCTCTCTCTCTCCTCCCCCCTTTCCCTCTCTCCCCCCTCTCCCCCCCCCTCTCCCTCCCTCTCTTCTCCCTTCTTTTCCCTCTCTATCTCTCTCCCCCCCCTCCCTCCCCCCCCCCCTCCCTTCCCTCCCCGCCTCCAAAATCCCCTTTAATTCCTCCTCCAGAGAGGTGCTCCTCCCTCTACGTCGCCCTCCCCCTTCATCTCTTCTTCCTTTCCCTCTCCTCACCCCTTCTCTTTCCCTTTCTCTTTTTTCTCTTCCTCTTCCTCCCTCCCCCCCGGCGACGGAGGGCCCAAGACGCCTCCGTGGCAGGCGGGCGCCGTCTTCCTCAAAGGCCGCCGGGCAGTCGCTCCTTTGTGCACGGAATGAAATCCATTACTAGCGAGGAGGCCTTTCGGCGACGGCGGCGGCGGCGGCGGCGGCGTACTCCCCCGACTTCCACGGACGGGCCGGGTCGGGAAAATGGGGGGGGGGGTATCCGTACAGATAGACAGATAAACAAACATTGATAGTTTGAGAGAGAGAGAGAGAGAGAGAAGAGAGAAGAGGATGAAGAGAAGAAAAGGAGAAGAGGGGAAGGAGAGAGAGAGGGGGGGAGAGGGGGAGAGGGGAAGAGATTAAAAACGGACGCGAGAGACGTGAAACAAAATAAAAAAGAGGAAACAAAAAGGGGCAACCAATCGAGACCAGCTCGGCCGCGTGCGCCCGGGCAGGGCCGAGGAGCAGTTGCAGCCCGCGGAATGCACTGCGAGCCCGGCTTGCTTCGTGGCGGCCGCACGACGCGCCTCGCGCCCCCGAGCTCACCGCCTCGCGCTGCCGCATTCCTCGTGACATCTCTCTCTCTCTCTCTCTCTCTCTCTCTCTCTCTTTCGCTCGCTCTCTCTCTTTCGCTCGCTCTCTCTCTCTCCCTCTCTCTCTCCCTCTCTCTCTCCTCCCTCTCTCTCTCCCCTCTCTCCACTCCTCCTCTCTCTTTCTCCTCTCTCTCTTTCGCTCGCTCTCTCTCTTTCGCTCGCTTCTCCCTCTCCTTTCCCCCCCGCTGCTCCCTCTCTTTTTTCGCTCCCCTCTCTCTCTCCTCTCCTCCCTCTCTTCTCTCTCTCTCTCTCTCTCCCCTCCCTTTCTTTCTCCCTCCCTTTCTCTCTCCCTCCCTTTCTCTCTCCCTCCCTTTCTCTCTCCCTCCCTTTCTCCCTCCCCCTCTCTCTGTCTCTCATCCTCTCTCCTTCCTTCCTTCCTTCCTTCCTTCCTTCCTTCCTTCCTTCCTTCCTTCCCTCCCTCTCCCTCTGGAAACACGACGTGCGCCTCTTGAATCCCCCTCCCCATAAGGAGTGAAAAATGGGTTAGCCAACTTAATATCCGGTGAAGGGAGGCGACTTGACCGTCCTGTCCTCCTCCCTCCCTCCCTCCTCTCCTCCAGCTCATCATACTTCCTCTCTTCACTCTCTCTCTTCCACTCTTCGTCTTATATAGGCCCACCCTCCTTTCGTTCCTCCTTCCCTGTCCCGCCCCTCTCCCACTCCCTCTCTCCCCTCCTCCTGGCCCTCCCTTTCGCCCCCTCCTCCCCCCCTCCCTCCCTCTTCCCTTCCCTCCCACCCCACCCGACCACCGACGAGGGATGCTAATAGGCCTACCACAGAAAAGAAATTGACTCTTCCATTCCTTCTTCACACGTTATCGACACTTTCCCTTTTCCGACACCCCCCCCCCCGCTCTCCCTTCCCCACCCCCCTTCTCCCCTTCGCTCCTCCCTCCACTTCCCCTCTATCCCCCTCGCTTCAACCCCCTTCTCCCCTTCCCCCTTTATCGCTCTCTCTCTTCCCCTCCCTTCCGTCGCCCCCCTCCCTTCTGCCCTCACTTCCCTCCCTTCCCCCCTTAAACCCCACTCTCCCCTTCTTCCCACTTCTTCCCCTCTGACTTTACACCCCCATCGCCCTCTCCCTTCCTCTTTCACCCTCATGCCCCATCTCCTATCATCCTCTATCTTCCCTTCCCCGTTCCTCTTTCTCCTTCTCTCTCCCCTTCTCCTTCTCTCTCCCCTTCTCCTTCCTCTTCCTCTCTCCCTTTCCCTTCCTCCTTCTCTCTCCCCTTCTCCTTCCTCTTCCTCTCTCCCTTTCCCTTCCTCCTTCTCTCTCCCTTTCCCCTTCCCCTTCTCCTTCCTCTTTCTCCCTCTCTCTCTCTCTCCTTCCTCTTTCTTTCTCTCTCCTCTTCCTCTTACAACATCCCCTCCCAGCCCCCTCCACCCCCTCTCCCCCTCCCCTATTCACCCCCCTCCCCCTCCCCTATTCACCCCCCCCTCCACCCTCTCTCCCCCTCCCCTATTCACCCCCCCCCCCCCTTCACATAAATTCTTCAGGACAGACCATCGAGTCACATTCTTCTCCACGATTCGTGCGAGAGAGCCCTTTCCATCTCTCTTTCTCATTCCTTTTTCATAGACGAATAGTATTGTAAACACAAAGTCATGAGTGAGTGATGTGTGTGGCGTGTGTGTGTGTGTGTGTGTGTGTGTGTGTGTGTGTCGTGTGTGTGTACGTGTGTGTGTACGTGTGTGTGTGTGTGTGTGTACGTGTGTGTACGTGTGTGTGTGTGTGTACGTGTGTGTGTGTACGTGTGTATGTGTATACGTGTATGTGTATACGTGTGTATGTGTATACGTGTGTATGTGTGCATGTGTATACGTATGTATGTGTGTATATGTATATACGTGTGTATGTGTATACGTGTGTATGTGTATATGTGTGCGTGTGCGTTAACGTATCAGTGCGTCTGCGTGCGCGCGTCCGTGCGTGCCAGAGGGATGAAAGGCAAAGTGAAAACTATGGATCGCGAGTGAGTTAAAGTATGTTGGAGGGAGGGGGCGGGGGGGGGGGGGCTGAAAGAGGAGGTGGTTGCGGGGGCGATAAGGAAGCAAAGGGGAAGGTGGGAGGAGGTAGGGCAATGGGCAGGAGGGGGGTAGGGGAGGGAGGAGAAGGGAGGGGAGGGGGAGAATGAAGGGTAGAGAGGAGGTGAGAGGTGAGAATGAGAGGGGAGAGGGGGGGGGCGTTGCGGGGCACGTGGGCGCGTGTATGCCCGGGGGCGAGGAATCAATACGAGCAGAGCACGAAGCTCCCGCGTGCGTGTCCCCGCGTCGCCCTCACGCCTGGCTAACCTGCCGGATCTTCTTCGCATGCTCCACGGGCCTCCTCCCCTCCTCCCTCTTCCTCTGGCGCGCCCTTACGACTCCCGCTCCGCCGGCCGTCCCAGCACCCACTTCGAGCACGGAGGCCCCCGTCCTCTTGCTCACCTTCCTGACCTTCAGGTCGGAGGTCCTCCTGCTCCTCCGCCGCCGGTTATGGGGTCTTTAAACTCCCGTTCGGCCGGTCCCTCTGATCTGGGGGCACGTGTACGCCCACCCCGCCTCTCGTTCTCATCCTTTTCATTCGACGGCCCTTAGCATCTTATTCCGCCGGTCCTGACACGGACGGCCTTGGACCTCCTTCCGATCTCCAATCTCTAATTCCCTTCTACATAAACTCCGCCGCCCCTTATACTCTTTAACCCCAAGGGAAAAGGGTCGTCACGTTTCCGTATTGCCGGCCCTCATACTGCGACTCTTCCTCCCCTACTTCAACAGCCTAATCCCTCATACTCTCACACCTACATCAGCCTCAGGTACGCGATCCAGGATACTTCCGCGCTGTCGCGAGTTAGCTGCGCCATCCTTCGGGAATCCTTCGCCATCGGGAGAATATAATCTGTTAATGGGAATGCCGTGGCAACATCGCCCGGACGGAAACCCGACGCCCACACCCAACGCTGACCCTTACTACTACTACTACTACTACTACTACTACTACTACTACTACTACTTTTTCTTCTTCTTCTTCGTCTTCTTCTTTTTTTATTTATTTTCGTTTCTTCTTTCCTTTTGACTATGCATCCTTTTTCATAAACTACGCCTTGACTTATCGGTTCCACCACATTCCGGGAGAGGTTTCATTACTCATAGGTAAGGGTTCATTACCCATAATACAGGCTTCATTTGGCAGGTGAAGAAGGTGAGCCCCCCCCCCCCCCCCCCGACTTTTGCATGGGCCTCTAGCTTCCTGTCCCAAGTAACGATGTCATTGACTTCAATCTTTAATTCTATTATATAGACTATCGCTTCAAATCACGGAGGAGGGTGGCTGTCCCCTCCCCCTCTCCCTCCCCCTCCCCCTTCAAGTGTCCGCCCACGTCAGCGCACCGGCCTCGTCACTGAACCGCCCACATCAATCGCACCTACGTCACAACACCGCCCAGTCTCACTCAGCCGCCCACGTCATAGCATCGGCCGCATTATAGCATCGCCCGCGTCATAGCAATGCCCACGTCATAGCACCGCCCACGTCAATGAGCCGCCCACGTCAATAGCGCCGCCCACCTCGCTCCACAGACCGCTCCACAAGGCCTGCGTCTGTCTCGGCGCCCACGCCTCCGAGGCAGTCACGCCGTCGCAACTTTTCAACACTAATCAAGTTCGTTGGTATCAAGGATATTGAATGATAGTGATATTATTAAACCTTCCTTCTCTGCTCTCTGCCTCTCTCTCTCTCTCTCTCTCTCTCTCTCTCTCTCTCTCTCTCTCTTGTTCTCTCTCTTTCTCTCATTCTGTATCTTTCCTTCTCACCATCCTCTTGCTCCGTGCCCCCTCACTCTCTCGCTTTCTTTTCTGTCTTTCTCCCTAACTTTCCTCCCCCCCATCCCTCCTCCCCACCCACTAGTGAGCATCTAAGCCTCCTCAATCCAGCTCTCCCCTTGCCCCCCCCCCGTCCTTCTACCCCCTCCCCTCCCCCACCTGCCTTCACAGAGCCGCAAACTTCCCAACTGTGACAAGTTTTTGAAACTGAATAATTGACACATTTTGGCG